>NC_051272.1:37001452-37113952 GCF_015220745.1 Sebastes umbrosus | reverse complement strand
AGTGGAATAGTGTAAAATCATAAGCAGGTCTATTGAGTCATCTATGTGCATGTGCGCCCTCGTGTAAAGATAAACAATACCGGGACCCACTCATGGAAAAAAACACCTCCATTGCGCCACTAGAGGTCAGAAATGCCACAGGAAACCGCAGCTCTTATTTACCCAGAGACCCATTTTCTGACACAAACATGTCAAATAACAGTGTTGTACTGTTGTTGCACAACGGCTTGCGTGTCAAACATCTGTGTTTCCTCAAGCAGTAAAGTGATTTAAACAGAAGTACTGTTTGACTCACTCCTTAGTTCCACTAATCAATTCTGTGTTTTTTCCGATCGGCGCAAAGTACGGATGCACTGATACCAATACCAGATATCGGGCCGATACTGACTCAGATAGCTGGATCCGATATCGATGACAATGGGGCCGATCTATTCAATTCAATTCTATGTTTATATACTATATACATTATAGACTGGAATTTGAGTTTTGACCAACTTGTTGCTGCATTAAAAGGTTTACACTTGAATTGTAAATCCTGTTAATTTTGAGGAATTTGACCAAGTTGCTGCTGTACGATTTATTATTCTAATAATAAAGAACAATTCAGTAAATGTATACAGTAACAGTTAGTAAAGCAATGTTTAAGTCAAGCCTGATGTTGCCTCAAACATAAATGAATGATCCCAGTCACTTCCACACAGTGAGACATACAGCTTATTAATTAAACACCGGTATCGGATCGGTACTCGGTATCGGCCGTATCGGGGGTTCGGCTGAACCAATCTTTCAAATCCAAGCAGACACATAGGAGCTAATTTTGAGCAAAAGGCATTTTTTACAACATGTTTGAAACCTCACCTGTATTAACATCATACTGTATGTCAACAACAGTCTATGGCAGGAGTCAGCAACCTGCAGCTCCGGAGCCACATGCAGCTCTTTAGCTCCTCTCTAGTGGCTCCCTGTGGATTTATAAAAATGGAAATGAATAACTGTTCTTTGTTTACATTTTCATATTTATTAATCATTGTTATAGGTCTATGGTACGACGATACGACGGAGTATTAGGGCCACATTGAGGAAAAAAAAATAAATCTGAGATTTCGAGAATAAAGTTGTAATTTTACTTGTTATTTTCTTTTTTTCTCGTGATATTACGACTTTTTTTCTCATAAAGTTATGACTTTATTCTCGTAATATTACGACTTTTTTTCTTGTAACGTTATGACTTTATTCTCGTAATATTACGACTTTATTTCTCTTAATATTCTGACTTTATTCTGGAAATGTCAATTTATTTTCCCTCAATGTGGCCCTAATACTCCGTAGTACATTTGCACTTGGTCCCTCACTACATTAGACTTATATACTATATACTTAGACCAGTGGTCTCAAACTCAATTACCTGGGGCCGCTGGAGGCAGAGTCTGGGTGAGGCTGGGCCGCATCAGGTATTCCACAAAAAAAGCTTTGTTAAAAAAAAAAAACAATCTTCTCAAACGTCATTATTAACAGTTCTTTAACTTGAATGGGTTCTTCTGAACATGAACTGTCCTGAACATGAATGGAACATTGAAGAACATGAACGGTTCTTCTGAACATGGCCTCTATTGCGTCTCCCACTTTTCCTGAAATTGTCTGTGCTCGTCACCAACCTTTCTCTTCACTGCAGGCTTTGAAAAAGACATGATATATATTCATTCCACTTGGTGTCACTCCGCAATAAAGTTGTGCCTGCTGTGTTTGTGTTGCTCTGCAATTACACCACCAAACCGCTAGTTGGCGGCGGCGTCTCTATGAGTTTCCTTCTTCTTCTTGTACTACAAACAGAAACTGAGCGCAGTTGGAGCTAATAACTGTTGAACCACAGAACTTTTACTGACATTACTGGAACGCCGAAAAGAGAACATATATCTGAGTGGATTTGTGTGAACAAACATTGAACAGATGGAGGCAGAGAGAAGTAGAACTTGGTCCTGGCCGCTCAGCATCGCTGAGAGACTGGACCAATCACAGCTGTTGCGGTCTGCGTCGCCGCGACGTGTAGTTACATTTCTGGAGAGGTGCACGTCAGGCTACGGCGTCGATTCAACGCAGAAGTATAAATCAAGCTTTAATCAAGCTTATGCGATGTTACACGGCCGCCGCCATAGTTGTTGTGAAATGTTTCTCTGCTTGCATCAAGCCCGGCCGATTGCCCGTCCCCGGGAGCCATATACCCCACTGTGATTGGTAGGTTCGTTCAGCTCGGGCTCGCGCAACAAAGGGACCTTCCACGGCAAACTGCCATTCACATAAAACTCGCGGGCCGAGGGCGCCTGGTTAGCTCAGTTGGTAGAGCGGGCGCCCATGTAACAAGACTTGGTCCTGACCGCAGCGGCCCGGGTTCGAATCCGGCCTGTGGCCCTTTCTGCATCCACTCTCTCTCTCTCCCCCCTTTCCAAGACTCTATCCACTGTCCTGTCAATAAAAATGAAAAAATGCCCCCCAAAAAAAAAACTTTATAAAAAAAAAAAAAAAAAATTTGCGGGCGCACTAACATTAAACTTTCATATCAAGGTGGGGGCCACAAAATATCGTCTTGCGGGCCGCAATTGGCCCGCGGGCCGCGAGTTTGAGACCCCTGACTTAGACTATAAACTGTGTTACCTTCATCACGATGATCAAATGTTTTGCGGCTCCAGACAGATTTTGTTGTTTTTTTTGCCTAAATGTCTCTTTTGATAGTAAAGGTTGCTGACCCCTGCCCTATGGGATTATGTGTGCAGCGCGAGCAAAAATCATTTCCTCTTTTCAGTAAATTACCACTGTTTGTGCTTTATTTTGCAATGTTTAATTGTCCAATACCAGTATGTATGACATAAGTAGAATTAGCTGTTGTATTTAGGAGGAACAGTGACAGTGACAGGGACATGGACATGGCTTAGCCATAATGTAGCTGCTGACAAAAAGAACAACCCATAAAAAGAAAGTAATTTAACCTTGTTGTTTGCCTCCGTCCTTCCCGCCCCCCCTCTCTGCAGCGCTCTGCTGGTTCTGCTTCAGGACAGTTTAGTGACGACGGGCCCCCCCATGTTCACTGAGCTGGTCATGAAGGTAAGGAGTGTCTCAACATAACCCCACCCTGCTGTCCGTTAACGTGTCCCATCTTCCACCTCAGACTGACTCTCCTGGGTTTGTGTTCAGTGTCTGTGGAGGACGATCCGCTTCCTCCCAGAGACCATCAACTACATCAACCTGGATCGGATCTTACTGGACGTTCACAACTTCATGAAGGTTTTCCCCAAAGAGAAACTCAAGCAGCTCAAGAGTGACGTCCCACACAGAACCCTCAAGACTCTGTTACACACACTCTGCAAACTCACGGGGGCCAAGGTAACACACACACACACACACACTCACACACACTCAGTGTACTGAATCCTATTCTCACTCATTGTTCTGCTGTGTTGTTAACTATATTTATTTCTGACTTATTGAATTGTATTGATGCATTAATAAACAGATCCTGGACCACCTGTCGATGATAGAGAATCGTAATGAGTCCGAGTTGGAGGCCCATCTGAGGCGGGTGGTCAAACACTATCCTGAAGGAAACCTATCGGGACCCAAGAGTGACCGTGGCAACGAGAAGACTGGTCTGCGCACGGTGAGAAAGACACACCACACCACACACACACACACACACACACACACACACACACACACTTTAGTGGCCATTTTATTAGCGTAGGATCTCCACAAACCAGCTGGGGGTTCACTGTATCTGAACTTCTTCTGATGACAGATGGAACGTGTATTAGTCCTTTGTGTTTTATTCCCAGGAGGATCGCATGTCCAAGGCAAAGGTCAGTGACATTCTGACTGAGATCTTCAAGAAGATCGGCTCCAAGGAGAACACTAAAGAGGTCAGCTCAGCTCCGTTCTTTAAATCACTGTCTGCTGCACTTAAAAGCTTGAAAGGAATGTTTCTATTCCAATTTCATTGACTTTTTTTTTTTTTTTTTTTTTAAACTTCAGACAGAAAGCAAAAGCAGTATTATGTACCAAGGACTTTGAAAACATTCAGTAATGTGTCCAATCTTCTTGTCAGGGTTTGACGGAGTTGTACGAGTACAAACAGAAGTACTCGGACGCAGACCTGGAGCCCTTCCTCAAAAACACGTCCCAGTTCTTCCAGAGCTACGTGGAGCGAGGCCTCCGTATGATCGAGTCTGAGAGAGAGGGCAAGGCTCGCATCCAGACCTCAGCAGGTACAACTGTCAGGAACTGTCATTGGGCACTCTGGTCAGAATGAAGTCAGCTGTGTGTAATATAACTAACTATAAGTGGTGCATGTCTCTGCAGTGATCCCGCAGCATGGCGTGGACTTCAATCTGAGCAGCAACAATGAAGAGCTGAAACCAGCCGTTTACTACGAGAGACTCAAGATCCTCCGACAGAGACAAGGCCTGGAAAACACCTCCAGGGTTGGTTCACTCACTCACTCACTCACTCACTCACTCACTCACTCAGCCTTCAGTCTATTGCATTTGAAGATAAAGTGTTGCTTTTCTTGAAGTAGATCGGTCCCTGTGTACACTTAGTGTTTCTGTGTTTACAGTCTTACAGTCTCGCTGCATTAGGGATGCAGCGATCCGACCTTTTCTCCCCTGGCACCAATTGTGAAACCCAAACTGATGCTGACAGATGCTCTTTATTTCCCCAAAATGTCAAATCCGTAAAACTCTGTGGGGAACTGATGAGGAAATGTGTAGGCTAACTAACTACAGATAACCTCTTAACCGTAGACATATATACATAGACACTTGGCCATTGGACACTTCAGCCCGTTGCAGCAATACTTCAACATGGGCGCCATATTGGACAGGGCAAGACTGGCCTGTAACCCTGTATAAGTGAGTGCGGGGAGCTGCCGTTTCTCTGGATAAGAAGCACTATAACATCTACATTTCTCAACCGATTTCAACGAGTGGTTATTATATTAAAGGGTTTATGATCTATGTGGAGTAGAAAACTAAAGTTTAGTCTCCAGTTACTTAGAATGTGGATAATTGTGCTGCTAGACGCTCAGGAGATGAATCTGTACCGTAGGCTTACATGAACTGAATTACTGACGTGATAGAAAATAATTAATTAATCATAAGGAGTTGTTAAAACTCAAGTTTGTCAAGTATGGCTTTGGCTTATTTTCCCTTGTTTTCCCCCTTCAGCAGAATGATGTGTGGAGTCAGACCTTTCTTTAGACACCTATCAACTGAGTCATGTAATATCTTAATAAAAGCTGTAGAAGCTAGAGATGACTTTTCTCTCTTGATGCTTTGTTTAGATTTTTTATGAAAGTCTTATCTGACTCTTATCGTATAGAAACCAGATCAATTTGTGCTTGGTACCAAATAAATGTTAAATATTTATTATTATGACCACAGATATGGGTCTTTAGTGTAATTTATGGCAAATTAAATCTCATTTGCAATATAAGAAATGTGCAATTGGATACATTCCTCAAATCGTGAATGTTTCTAATGTTTGCCATTAGTCACAAATATTAAAAACTCTTGTTAGAGTTGCACAGTAAATGTACCGTATACATTTTCTGCGCACACTAAAGCCACTAAACTGTACATTAAAAGTTAGTTTTTGATCTGCTCTGTAGCCTTGGTGAAGTTCATATCATAATGAAGTAAATATATATTTTTCTGCTGAAACACAGGTCCCCTCAAGCATCATTTAAGATTTTACGTACGCCAAGTTTAGTAACATTTCCTGTATGTACATAATCTGTGTCTCCACCTACAGCAGGGCGGCGGAGGAGGAGGTGAGGACGAGCCTCAGCAGAGACCTCCCATGTCCTCGCTGCTGTCATCCAAGCCGTCGGTGGCCTCCTCCACCGACATGCTCCACAGCAAGCTGTCTCAGCTCAAAGAGTCCAGAGAGCTGTACCAGCAGGAACACAACACACACTCCCATTCCCCGACGCACACCAACACCCGCTCGGCTTCGCCCGCCGCCAACCTGGACGACCTGAAGAAACGTTTGGAGAGGATAAAGAGCAACCGGAAGTAAGGAGCTGCCGCATCACCTCATCTCATCTGTAACAGCCTGTGGAGTTCAGCTGGTAGTAGAGAAATCCAACTCCTTTTGTGTTTTTTATTCATGTTCTGCTGGATGGAAACAGACCAGCAGTCGCACACTTAAAGCTTCACCCTCTGTCTACAAACCACACCCTTCAAGTACCAACCTGACTCCACCCACTGTGCCTGTAATTATTAGACATCAAACGCACCCTCATCTGACTGGACCAACGCTGTGACTGGGATTTTCAGCCTCTATACACACACACACTCACACTCACACACACACACACAACGCAGAAACCATCAGTGTTTTTAGCTTCTATTCAAACTTCTCAGAAAGATGTTCTATGAAGTCCAGAGTCCACGAGTGAGCTGTGTACAGGATCCCGTAGTCGGCTGTAATTCAGAGTCTGGACAGTTTCATCTGGATAAACCAACCCCCCCCCCCCACCCATCCATCTGTCCCATCCCAGCTTTCTCTTTCATGGTGCCCCCCCCCCACCCTCCACTCTCCAATGTATTCTGATGATGAAATGGTGAACTTCCCCTCCTCCTCCTCCTCCTCCTCTGTGTCTCAGTATCACAGAACCATACGTTTGTACATATTTAAAGGCTGTTAACCACTCAACCATTATGAAGTGCTTCTCATGTGGTTTCAGGACTAAACAAATGTCAAGAAATGTTCTTCCTGTTTTACCATGATGTACCACGTCACCGCTGCTGGCTTTGGATGGAGAGACACTGGCAGTGTGTAGAAGGGGGGGGGGCCTGGTTTTGTCTAGAAGGGGGTGAACCCTCGTAGAACCCGCGAGTTGGGGTAACTCTGGCGAGACGGTAAAGGTTAGGCATCGATCATGAACAGTTCCGGTCGGGGATAGGTCGTCGGGCAGCGAGTCCCGTTAGAGATTTTTGCAGATCTCGGATAAGATTTCGCAAATTGCGGGTTCCCTTCTAGAGACCCTCGTCAAGAGCTCAGTTAGTAGCTGTGTAAATGCAGCACACGACTGCCCCCGTGTGGCTGAACGCTGTCACAGCATCAGTTAGTAGTTCTCAGCTGAGGTCCTGTTTGCACTGGGAGCTTCTAATGATGAAGTTCACATTTGCAGTTGGCATCAGTGAAGTAAATGCGTTGTTTGGTGGCGAGGCTGATAGCACCGTGCAAACAGAGCTTGAAGCTGCAGCACTCCAGTGTCTGATTTCTATCAATTTCAGACACTTTTTGCTGCCACAAAACAACTTGAACTGCATTTCCACAGTGGCATCAGGCCCTCGGTCTGATGGGGTTTAGACTGATGAGGCTGTATCCTGGTGGTGAAGGAACCAGGTGTTGGTTGGGTGCAAAGGGAGTCTCTCCAGTTTTAATTTCTAGTAAGCGTTCGTTTAAAGTCAGCTGTTTTCATCCTCCTCATATTTTAAAAGGATTTTTCCTCCCAGCCGAACTCTAAATGCTCAGCTGTAGTGTTCGGCTGCGATTAAAACCTGCAGACTTCCTGTTAGAGTTAAAATATGACTGCTTTTCTTCTGGAGAAAGCGGCCCACAGCTCTAAAGAGAGCTGAGCTGCTGGATTCAGGAGGACCGAGCAGAGCTGTATACTGGTGTGTTTGGCTGTAAATACTGTATTTAATGTCCTCCGCTAACACCTCCCACACTTCAGTTCTTTAACAGCAGCCACTCCGTTGTGTTTGTAGGCTTAAAAAAATATGGCATGTTTGTTTTAATAAATAAAGTTTGCATTAACAAAACTGCAGTGTAATTAAGTCATTGTTTTTATGATGATGATGAAGATGATGATGAAGATGGCCTTGTCAGTCAAAGAAAGAAACAAATAACATTGTTTTTGTATTTAATTTGAATGTCAGTACTAGTCTTACAACAGGCTCGTTGGAGACGAACTGTGCCTCGCCTGGACAGTAGACGAGATCAGGCAGCAGCAGCAGCGGGGGTGGGGGGGGCGGTGACTAAAAGCTGCGGTCAAGTCGGACAGTTTCAATCAGCCTTCACAGAATTTACAGGAAGTCACAGGAATAGTTACCGCCCCCTGCTCAGAGCAAGTCGGGATCAAGTCGGACACAAATGTAACCGGCGTCGTCGGTGATTGATTCTGCGCTGGCCTGGCTCGTCTCCAACGAGCCTATCGTTGCTCTCCTTGTATAATCCATAGTGGAAAATGGCAATAAAGTCTTGTTTCTTTTTTTTAACAATCCATCATTGAGTCTGCTGGTTTATTTCTTTGAGTAAATTCTGTATTTAATGTACCGTAGTCTGCTGCTGAGTCACTTCTCATCTGACGAGCTGAGCTGGACTTCAGAACCAATCCACTCAACGGGAACTCGCTCCATAAAACTTGTAGCTGTGTGCCAAGTTCACTATTCTCAGGAAACGCTCACCAAGGAAAGTGGTTTCACGTGGTTGACTTTGCCATTCAGAAGAACATCATTTAAGTGACACAGTTTATTCTTGTCTCAATTGCATCTGTTCATACTGAGAGAGAGAGTTGCAAAATGCAGTCATGATTTTTCTAATCCATTCCTTTCTTTGAGACCAAACAATAATCAATAATCAATAGTCAAGGAGCTGCACAGCTCGTCTGTAGATGGGTTCAAATGCTGCAGAGTCTTCTAAAGACAAAGCTCCGGCAGCTCATTGTTGGCTTCTCCGTACTTCAGTATTCAAAGTGAAATTGTAGTAATACCCATCAGGCTGTGTACGTTGAGTACGTTTCTGAGATGTTGTGCCCGTACAGAACAGTCTCAGCTGAGTCCCTGAACCAGCACATCGTACTGTACAACGCTCACTTCAAACCTACTGAACTGTAACATCAGCTCACATTAAAGTTGGACTGGAAGCTTGTCCAATAATATATCTAGGATTGTTCTTGTGTTGCTGGTATAGCATTAAGGGTCTTGCCTAAGGACCCTCACTGGATGCCTTTCGCCCTGAATCCCGGTCTCCTGTTTCCAAGTCAGTGGCACTTACCACTGTACTATCCACTTTTTTCATTTTTCATTATTCAATTTTTTCTTAAATATACTGTATATATATATAAAATTATATATATATATATATATATATATATATATATAAAATGATAATGATATATATATATATATAAAATGATATATATATATATATATATATATATATGAGCATATATATATATGAGCATATATATATGAGCTGTGGAAATATGTGTAATATGCAGTGACCTCTGGAGGCATTTAGGTGACCTCTATATTAGGCCACTAGGGTCTGCAACCTGTGGCTCTTTAGCCCGTCTCCAGTGGCTCCCTGTGGCTTTGACAAAACATTATATAGAAATGAGTAATGGTTAATTTGAATTAATCATTGTTGTAGGCCTAGAGTGATTCTTACATTCTCCAACTGCAAAAATATGTAGCCTATATTAGGGATGCACCGGTACACAGAACCCAGGTATCGCTATCGGTATCGAGACTGAAAGAGTGGGATCGGTGCATCCCTAGCCTTTACACTGAATAATAAAATAAGTTTTAACATTTCAGTCAACTACACTGTGTCATAGCCTACGTACGTCTACGGCCCGGCACTTATCCTCTCATTTTGCCGATCCTCAACAGCGTTGTCTAGTCTTGAGTTTCCCCAGCTACAGTAGGTTTCCAAATCCAAGAAAAGAAAATTCTTAAAGGAAAGTGGAGAATAGTGCGTGAACAGATTAGTTTGCTTTTTAGGCAGAAAAATTAGCAAACGACAAAAAAAGTAATTGAAAGACATTTCCAGAACAAACAAACCCACTGGAAGCTCCTGCTGAACAGAGCTTCCAGCCAAATCTCCTCAAGACCATTCTTCAAAGTCCCGCCTCTCGTTTGCACTCTGGTCCTCACTGCATTAGACTCAATAGGCGGTGTTACCATCATTATGAGGCTCAAATACGTTTTGTGGCTCCAGACAGATTTTTTCTATTTATTTTTTGGCCAAAAATGTCTCTTTTGATAGTAAAGGTTGCTGACCCCTGGTCTAGACGGACACGGCGCTGAGCTTTCTGCCTGTCTGTCTGCAATGTTAAACCAGAGCTAAGCTAATGACTAACAGCCCATAATGTTTAGTTTCAAATATGCTGGAGTGAAGATACTATATACTGTTCACGTAATGCTGACAGAACATTAGAAATGAAGTTTAATCGACACTAAAAGAGAATTATCCAGATTTATTTGAGAAAATATAAAGAATACAAATATATGGTGGAAAGAACTATTTAAGAGTTTTAAACATTTCAATCTACAAAATATCTAAAATAACTCTGTATAGTTTAGTTACTGTATATAGATATACTGAACTACATATACACGTAATATCAACAACACTGTACAGACATATGGCCCAGAGGGGGAAAGGCTGAGAAGCTTTGTAGAGAGCAGGTTCAGTTTGTTTGATAAATCCTTTTTCATCCTGTCGTCCTCCACAGCTGACAGCTTCTCATTAGACGGGACTGTGGAGTCACACGTCTGAATCTTTATGAAACTGTGATTTCTTCACTGTCGGACTCGGACTGTTTGCTGGACTCTGACGGAGAGGAAGGATTGTGATGATGATGATGGTGGTGGTGTTGAAGATGTGACTCGTGGCTGTCCAGCTTTTCTTGGCTGGCGAGTGCAGTCCGGTCCAGCCTGTGGCACTGGGCGCTGCCTACATCGGTGAGGTCCGGGTGGGGATTGGTTCTGGTGGGGAGGGTCTGCTGGCGACAGCCGCCTGTCGACAGCAGCTCCCTCTCCTTGGAGTTCCTCCATTTCATCCTGCGGTTCTGAAACCAGATCTTCACCTTCAACAGGACGAAGAAAACAAAACCCGTCACTGACTTCCTCATCAACAGCTGGTCAGGGTCCAGAGTGGACAGAAAGTGTACCAACGTGCACAATATAAGAGCATTCTCATTATATAAAAATACATCTGATAAGATCAAGTAGTCGTTGGTGTGTACCTGGGAGTCTTTCAGTACCAGTTTACTGGCCAGTTTCTTCCTGTCTGGTTTGCTGATGTATTTCTGCTTCTGGAAGGTTCTCTCCAGGGCCTTCCTCTGGAGGTCTGAGAACACGGCCCGCCGCAGCATGCCCCTCCTGGGCTTCCCTTTGGGGGGCAGGGGCCACGAAAAGGTTCCCGGGACAGGAACGACTGAGGACGAGGCTGGAGGGACAAAACAGAATTTTAGCAGCCAGCCCCATTTCATCTGATTTCACCCCATGATGGAAACATATTGGACACAATAGTGCGACTGACTGATGATGTAAAATGAATGAAATACAAATGAATGAAACTGTTTAAGAGCGTTGGGGTTTGAGGATACAGATTCTTCTAAAAAACATATCCCTGTTTGCTTAAACTCCCAAAGTGACAGAAAAAGCACAGACATGAAGAAAGAAGAGAGGATGTATTTTAGCAGGTTTATAAAAGATGTGTGCAGGTTCTGGAAAACTTGTAGTTACAGTGAAGGTCAATATCTAAAAGGCTTTTAATCTGTATTTACCACGTCTTAAACGATAAATAGGTGAGACTGTAGGGAGTGACGGACTCTTATATACTCGTCCGCGTGCAGAGAATAATGACTTATGAACCGTGCTCTGGTATTTAACATGAAGGTATAACATTACATTATTATGATTGATGTTTATCCTGCTACAAAGGGTTAAAGGGTGCATCAACCAGAAGTCTCTGATTGGACAGAAGTGCAGCAGCAGTTGTTCATTCTGGATTTACTGCAGCTATTATGAAGCCAACAGCTGATGTGATTATGATTATGAGAAGGGTGCATCATAACAACATCATAGTCATATTGTTACATGCTTTACATTTCCCTGCAGTTGTTTCCCAATCAGCAGTTTATTGTACATTTTAATAAATGAACAACAACAGTTGTCCTCTGGTCAAGAGTTGAGGTAGATTGGTATCATTCTGTGTTGTATTAAAGGTCCCATATCATTCTCATTTTCAGGTTCATACTTGTATTTTGGGTTTCTACTAGAACATGTTTACATACTTTAATGTTTAAAAAACACATTATTTTCCTCATACTGTCAACCTGAATATACCTGTGTTTACCCTCTGTCTGAAACACTCCGTTTTAGTGCATTTCAACGGAATTGCAACAAAATTCCGTTGCTAGGCAACAGCTTGGGTCCATGTTTACTTCCTGTCAGCTGATGTTATTTACATCCACTGCAACAGGAAATAAACTGGGACACATTTAAAATGTTTACGTTTAAAACTTTGAAATGGTCAAAATATTGTAGATTTGTGACATCACAAATGGACAGAAATCCTGACGGCTTGTTTCAAAAGCTCAGTTTCTGAATATGGGCTGTTTGTGTTTCTCTGTAGATTAAACGTTTGGATACTTTCACAGTATTTATATAGAACTTAAACCTGCTTTATAGTATAAAAGACATGAAAATGTTACTTTTTACAATATGGGACCTTTAAATCTCAATTCTAGACTGTGAGGAGAATTAATTGAGCTTTTTTGGTATTTCTGATATGTGTCTAAAATGTTAGAAATCAGAGGAATCAATCAATCCATTCATCCATCATGTTTTCTTTCTTTTTTTTCAATCATATTTTCTTGATCCTCTTGTTTTCTCAGCAGTTTCTGAATGGATACGAGTTTGAGTTTATGACTAGAGGCTGATCTAGCAGGAGTTCTGCTAAACTGTTTCTGTCATCCTGTCCTACGTTCCTCTGTGTTCATCCCTTCTTGTTTCCATCATCAGCGCACACACAAGCTCCCTGATGCTGCCCCATAATATACTTGTTCTGCCTGAAACATGGCGTTTAAAAGCCCAATTTGTCCAGCAGTGGAAACAGAGCCTATGCTAATGAGCTGGGCTCAGCTCACACTGCCTCTAATGAAGCATGAAGGGAGATTGTATAGGCTGCAAATGCACAGAGAAAGCTGATTGTGTTGTAATGAATTGAGTGGGAAAAGGCCGTGGACAGGCCAGTATATTACAGGCCCATTAAAGACAGGTCAGGAGAATGTAGAGCTGTCTTTAGAGAGGCTTCACTCAGGCCTCGGGGCTCTCCACTGTCACCTACAGAGAGGCTCTCTACATACACACACATACATCTACTGGAGTTTAGTAGGATCAATCAATAGGCTGCCTAATGTAGGGATATCAATCCAATCAACAAACTCAGATCACATCTTTGAGGTGTGTGTGTGTGTGTGTGTGTGTGTGTGTGTGTGTGTGTGCGTGCGTTCGTGCGTGCGTGCGTTCGTGCGTGTGTGTGTGCAAGTTTTGGCTCCTATTGGTTACGGTGCTGGGAGCTTTGTGGGCAGGCAGAGGGGCTTGGTGGGAAAACGACGGCGCGTGAAGAGGCGCTGAGTTCCTGAGCTGGGAAGATACCCGCCTCACATTTAGACCATGACAAACGGCACTAATATATTTAGAGCGTGACAAACTGGACTAATTTGTAGATTAGGACAACTAGTGCTAATGTCAGCAGTCAGCGCGTCGCCTAAATACTCCTTCAAATTGGCGGAGCTGATTCCGAGCTTGTCCGGGGGTATTCCCTTTGCTAAAAGGCTGACAACGTCTCTCAGCTGTTAAATGAGTTTTCACTATATGATTGTTAGAAGATGTGAAATCATCACGCCTCTGTGGACTCTCCCACAGAGGTGTGCTCTGTGAAAAAGTAGTGAGAGATTAACTTCCACTTTATCTCATTTTAAAGGTCTCATATTTTAAAAAGTGAGATTATCATATCGTTTCTATTATAAAGCAGGTTAAGTGCTATATAAATACTGTTAAACTATCAAAACGCTCAATATACGGAGAAATACACACAGCCTGTATTCAGAAACTGCGTTTGAAACAAGCCGTTAGGATTTCTGTCCATTTGTGATGTCACAAATATACAATATTTACACGGTTTTAAATGTAAACATTCTAAATGCGTCCCAGTTTTATTTACTGTTGCAGTTTATGTAAAGAACAACAGCTGATAGGAAGTAAACATGGACCTAAACTGTTGCCTAGCAACGCAATTCCATTTCAATTCCGTTGAAATGCACTAAAACGGAGCGTTTCAGACAGAGGGTAAATACAGGTATATTCAGACAGACAGTACGAGAAAAATAAAGTTTTTTTTAACATTACAGCATGTAAACATGTTCTAGTAGAAACACAAAATGCAAGCATGAACCTGAAAATGAGCATGATATGGGACCTTTAATTCAAGTCCACTGTTAATCAGTGAATTGATGAATACATACCGTATATTTAATATCAGTTTGAAATGTTCCTTGAATCATAGAATGCAGTGTATGGTGGAGCCACGACTTATTTACCCTCATTACAAGCTTGTGATTTATACTTATTTAGAGCCTAATGACTCCATATATATTATTATATATAAATATGATATATATATATATATATATATATGTACAGCCAAATGTGTGCAAACCCAACACCCCACCTTGGAGTTACAATAATACAAAAAAGAAATTCACAGTTAGCTAACTGATCAGAGCAGAGTCCAACATAATGCAATAAATCAAGCTGAAGTGTTGTGAGACCTGCTGGTGCTGCTGGTGCTGCTGGTGCTGGTGCTACAGTCTGGCTGAGGCAGAGGAAAATTAACTTCCACCAAAGTACAGAAGGAATATTTCATAGTACCTAATAAAAAAGGATAAGAAATGTTTTTTTTTTCTCTTAGCAAAATTAAAGAGTTAAGTGACTGCAAATTGATGCTTTTCAGCAACTCACAAATGAAGTGCCAATCATGTTTATTATTAGCAGAAATATGAGTAAATATATTATAGGACTGTGAAAGATGGATGACAATCGGAGGAGGTCTGCAGCCGAGACATCTGACCTGAAACCCCATTTAGTGGCTCATTCTGTCTGTTATTGTGTTATATCATAAACAGATGTGGATAAGAGCGGAATGGCAAAGTGAACACAAGGAATATTATATATATTATATATTCTAAGATAAGCGGCCAACCTAAAGGACCGAGATGTAAATGTGAGAAATGTAATAAATGATGAAAGTGATGGTTTTCTCTCTTATAAAGAAAGGAGGGACCTGTTGAAATCACACAGAAATCAGCTGTAAATGAACCCTGTTCTGAAACTACTAATAATCAATCAATAAACAGCACCGACCTGTGAAATAGGAGGCCCTGATGAAAGGATGAAGGCTCCCATCAAAGAAAGGCAAAGGGAAGGACTTGGACTGATGGACTGAGGAGCACAAAAACAAACAAGTTGACTGAGCTGAGGAGAAATAATGTGAACAGAAAATACACCAGAAATACACCAAAAATGATCACAATGATCAATAGAAGCAATTGGAGCTTTTTGTAATATTTGAATAAAATAACATAACATTTGGAAGTTGTGTGTGATGCAGTTTACTGGGTCTACGCTCAACAATGTACAGTACATTTCTATCTTATTTCTATATTCTGAAACACTGTAGTCAATGTGTCAACTATAGTGAGGGAGCCAGTCCTCGGTGGGAGACAGCGCGCTGGAGTTCATATTGCATTAGTTATTGTAAGATTTAAAATAATAATAACAACAACAACAACAACAACAACAACAACAACAACAATAATAATTATAATAATACAATTATTATTAATATGATTATTATTATTATTATTTGTGTTATTATTATTATTATTATTAATAATATTAATATTAATATTAATATTAATAATAATATTAATAATAATAATAATAATAATAATAATATTAATGACAATAATAATAATAATAATAATAATAATAATAAATGCATGTTTTGTTGTTATTTTACTTATGATTAGTCTACTAACAGCAGCTGCTACCTCACATTACTCATCATCCATATAGTTCCGTCATACTCACCGCTCCGTGTGGACGGTGCCAGTATGGCACTAACGCCGAACTTCAGGTAGCCGGAGTCCGGGCAGAGAGTGAGCGGAGAGCCGCCGGGGCTGCTGGAGCTCTGACCCCGCTCAGAGCGCTCTGCGCTGGGCTCTAACGGCCGGGGAGGGCCGCCCGGGCCCGGGGCCGCGCTCAGCGGGTGAATGTCCCCGGGACCTCTGGAGGAGAAAGTCCGGTGTATGCAGCTGACAGGCTGGCTCAACCGGAGGAGATCTTCTACTAGGAAGCCCGAGGGCAGTGACCGGCTCAGGGGCGAGCAGAGAGCCGCGGGGGGACGCAGGAAACCCGGGTACAGAGGAGGAGGAGGCAGGGCGCTGCACGGGAACATCATCATGACCCAAAAGTTCACTTCTCTCTTTCTCTCTTTCTCTCTTTCTCTCTTTCTCTCTTTCTCTTTCTGTTTCTCTGTTTCTCTCTTTCTCTTTTTCTGTTTCTGTTTCTGTTTGTGTGTGTTTGCAGAGCTGTCTTCAGCAGAGATGTCTTCAGCAGAGATGTCTTCAGCAGAGATGTCTTATAGATGGAGACCTAAAGACACACTCCCTCTCTCGCTCTGGGCGTCTCTGTGTCCTCTTGGAGAGGTTTTATACTAAGGGAGTCACTCCTACACACAAAAACTCTGCACATGCACGTGTGCACGCGCACAAGTTCAACACTCAGCCCGTGTCTTTGAACACTGGTCCAGCCATCAGACCTCACTGGTTTCATCTATTCGATCCAGTTGAGTGTTTGCGAGCAGCTCGTTCATAAATGTCTTTATTACACTTAATGAGACATGACATGATGGACAGGCGGACACAGTGAGAACACAGTGAGGACACTGACATGTGGTCCGAGCTGCACTATACTGCTGAACTCATTGATTGTGTGGGATCACTATGAGGTCAGTGCTATGAAGCTGAACATGTTCTTACTGTCCAGGTGAAACGCTAGAGACTCACCCACTAATCAACAGGTGTGAATGCAGCATTTCGCCTTCTGTCACCTGAACCGGTTCACCAGCTGATTATTGACATCTATAGCATATCTAGTATTATTACACAGACAGGCCTCTGTTCAGGTAATGACACTCAGTTATTCACCGTCTGGTGGTTTCATTCAGATCAAATGTTTGGACAGATAAAAAGATATTCCGACTGGCTCTTTGCTCCTTTTTCTTTTCAGCATGCATAACCTGCAAAGGTTTTAGATATTTTTGGACAAATGTATAATAATAATGTAAGATTCGATTTATTTTTCATAAACTCTGAAATGAGGACATTTCATCCGAAGAGGGGGCAGAATGTAAGATTAGATTTATTTTTGTAAAGATGTATTTTATACAGTTATACATATTGTTTTCTGCTCCTTAAGTTAGATCTGGAACTATATAATATGGCGCACCTTATACTTGCTTGTATAGATATGATGATTAAGATTGGCGGAGTGATATGATGTAAGAAGTGATGTGCCACCTTTTTGGTTATGGGTGTTCGGTTGTCCTCCGCTGGAGTTGAGACATTAAAGAAGATCCTGTTGCACAGACGAAGCTCTCCCCGTGCTCCTGCTTTACCCACAGCAGCCCTACACGAGTTTAATGAAGTAAGTTCATAGTTAAGGCTACGAGAATCCTGCCTTACAATAATAATAATAATAATAATAATACTACTACTAATAATAATAATAATAATCATCATCATCATCATCATCATAATAATGATAATAATAATAATATTACTACTACTACTACTACTAATAATAATAATAATAATAACAATACTAAAGATAATATTAATAATCCCCCCTTCCCGAGCAGGCACACACACTTATTAAATGTGACAGTGGCCTTGCGCTTCTTGATCCCGTTTAGCATGAAGCAACCGTCGGTCGCGCGCCCGCTGACAGTTCTTTTATCTGTCTGTCTGTCTGTCTGTTAGAGCAGCATCAGGAGCTTTTATATCTTGTAGGATGTGATGATGAATTCAATGACAATAGTTGATGTGATGGGCCTCCTACTGAGAAGGAGAACTAGACTACATTTAAAGGTCCCATTATAAAAAAGTGAGATTTTCATGTTTTGTTTTTATTATAAAGCAGGCTTAAGTTCTATATAAATACTGTGAAAGTATCGAAACACTCAATCCACAGGGAAACACACACAGCCCGTATTCAGAAACTGTACGTTTGAAACAAGCTGTCAGGATTTCTGTCCATTTGTGATGTCACAAATATACAATATTTAGACCCTTTACACAGATTTAAACATAAACATTCTAAATGTGTACCAGTTGTGTACCTGGTTGCAGTGTATGTGAATAACATCAGCTGACAGGAAGTAAATATGGACCCAAACTGTTGCCTAGCAACGCAATTCCATTGCAATTCCATTGCAATTCCGTTGAAATGCACTAAAACGGAGCGTTTCAGACAGAGGGTAAATACAGGCATATTCAGGCAGACAGTATGAGGAAAATAAAGTTTTTTTTTAACATTACAGTATGTAAACATGTTCTAGTAGAAACACAAAATACAAGTATGATCCTGAAAATGAGCACGATATGGGACCTTTAATAACTCAGGTAGAGAAACAGGTGAACCAGATAACTGGAGTTTAGAAGTCCTAGCCTCCGTATTGGTCAGATTTCCAAAAAATTCACAACATTTTTCCACATGAATCCAGCCTTGTTATGTCCGCATTGCGTCATCGTCATCATCATCATCATCATCATCATCATCAATGAGCTGTCAGTCAGTCTGCTGGCTGGAGAGACAGGTGGCCTTTCCACTTCAACCCACCGAAAGAGAGAGAGACTTAAAGTCAGCTTTGTACTGGTGGCCTTTGATCACGGTGATCGTCTGAATGTCCCCCGCTGACCTGAATGAGTGCAAAAATGAGTCAAAATTCAGAAACACAGAACACCCACTGCCCCTGAACGTTGCATGGCACGCACACTTTTAGGCTAAATGGATAATATGATGGCAGTATAGGCAAAGGTTTGAAATGTCCTCCATGTTGTCATTTAGTAATAAACAGGTTGTCACTGTGGTGGAGTTGTGACAACAGAGACAGTTCTGAAGTGGTGGATGGACCTGGAGGTGAGAGAGGAACAAAGAAGCTTTTAAAGAAGATTTGGGACTGAGGGCGCGAGCTCAGGGCGCTGATAAGACCTGTGACTAATGGCATTGGAGCACGTGCTGCTCTCCCCTTCTACGTTCATCTTCCATGCAGCCTCTATTTCTCTGAAACAAGCATCATCTCTCACACTCTAGTGTCACTGACATTATGAAGGAATAACTGAGAGACCAGCAGCACATTAGGGCCACATTGAGGGAAAAAAATCGGAGGTTTCCAGAATAAAGTCGTAATATTACAAGAAAAAAAGGCATAATATTACGAGGATAAAGTCATAACTTTACGAGAAACAAATTAGTAATATGACGAGAATAAAGTCATAACTTTACGAGAAAAAAAGAAAATAGCATGTAAAATTACTACTTTATAATATTATGACTTTAATCTCATAATACTACGACTTTTTTCTCGTAAATTTATGACTTTATTCTCGAAATCTGAGATTTATTTTTTTCCTCAATGTGGCCCTAATACGTTGTACAGTCATACCGTTGTACCATTGACCTACAACAATGATTAAAAAAAATTAAAATGTAAACAAAAAACAGCTATTCATTTCCATTTTTAAAAATTTTACAGGGAGCCACTGGAGAGGAGCTAAAGAGCTGCATATGGCTCCGGAATCGAAGGTTGCTGACCCCAGATCTATACAGTAAAATAAGCCATGAATGTATAGTGTATGAATTACTTTAGACAACAATATGGAAGGCCAAGCCATTCCCACTGCCAGATTACATTAGCAGAGGGATCGGTATCTTCTTTAAAGGGTCATTTCACCCAAATTACAAAAAAAGTCTCACTTTCCCCTACAGTACATATCCATAGTTTGGCTTTTATTTATCCAGCTTTGAAGATATCGGCCTTTGAGACTTATACAACAGAGGTGAATGGACCTTACTGCGCAATGAAATTAAACAGCAACTTCTCTGTAAACAGGTTTTATTGGAACTTCTGTTGAAGAAATAGTCCCGATGAAAACTGTTGCCGAGGCGTCCTATAGATTGTTCAGAGTTTCAGAGATGCTGTTTTATGCCAAATCTACATGCATTTAAATGCAGCTCATTTTTTGATCGACTCGTTCGTTTCGAGCCATCATGAACCAATCATTAAATGTGCAGCAGATTTCTGAGTGGCACTCCTGCCGGGAAATACAACACCTTAACCAAAACCAGAGAGAGAGAGAGAGAGAGAGACAGAGAGAGACACAGAGAGCGACAGACAGAGAGAGAGAGCGAGAGAGAGAGAGACATAGTTGCGTTCAAAGCATTTTATTCCTTCAGAAAATCCCTCTTTTGTATTGAAGTGGAGCAGATGGTTCCCTGGGAGGGAATATAGGCATCAGCAGAACTAATTTCTGCTCCTGGTCTGACAGACAGACCGGCCTGCTGCTCGATTCTTAACCAGCAACAACAGCTGTTGGTGAATTAAACACCAGTTAAGACTCATTTTTAAAGCTATTAGCCTCTTGAAGTCTTACAACATGAACCCTCCCCACTTTCCTGGCTGAATTGATTACACATGCAAAGAGGCCGTGTCTATGGTGAAAGTAACTAGTTAAGCTCCAAGCCTCCTAGTCTTAATGAACATGTACCAAACAAAGCTGACAAAATGACGACACGTTAAATTCAAACACATTCAAATGAAGGCATGAGAGAGATGAATATAACCAGCCTTTAAAGTATTTTCAAAATGATGGTGAGAAACGCTTCACTTCAAGAAGCTGTGTGTTGCTGTTCCCTCCGTCTTTCATATAGGCAACAGAAACACTGCCAGTATTTCCCATTAACATTAAATAAAAGGCTCATTTATTTCTATAAAATTGAAGTAATTATAGTGGAACTCTTCCAGTGTAAGCTTGAATAGGATTAACACTGACACCGATACTATAGGCAATGCTTAAGTTTTGATTTTCTGTGATAATGATATTCAAGAAATAGTATATATATATATATATATATACTGTATATAACCCGGGTTGAAAGAATGGTAAATGGACTGCATTTATATAGCGCTTTTCTAGTCTACCGAGCACTCAAAGTGCTTTATACAACACATGCCAACATTCACCCATTCACAAACATTCATTCACTGGTGCCAACCTGCTCAGCAGGAGCAGTTAAAGGTTCAGTGTTGCTTGCTCAAAGACACTTCAACAGAAACCACGACTGCTCTATAAATATTATGTAAGTTTGTATTTATTTGAAAAGGAAATCATGGAAAATCTGATTTTGTATATTATTTCTAGCATGTTTACTTTTATGAATCAAATTCCATCAGGAGTTAGCTACATTTTTTTTTGTATTGAGGTATTATAACACAGCAGGTCTGATTGTTTACATTCCTTTCCCCAACATATAAAATATGATTAACTGTTATCAGTTAGCGTTAGACATGCAACCAAGGAAAACCGTCGTACCAGCTAACCTGCTTCAACCTAGCTTGTATATTTTCTTAGCTTGCATGCATGAAACTTAATAAATTGAGAGTCTGCTGCATGGCATCATACAGATATTGCTGTTTTACTCACAAGAGGCAAACACTTTTTGGGGTTTGAGCTGTTGATTATCCCCCCCCCCCCTCCCCCACCAATGCTTGTACAAAATGATACACGGAGCTTGAATTAATACTTTTTGTGCACATATTAGTGATTCATGCTTTTGAAGTTTTTAAAACTTTTTTTATTTGTTCACTCAAATTTACAATTTGTGAGCATGACCAGAAGATAATGATATAATGTTAAACAATATTGATATTTTAACATAATGTTTGAAGGATAACATCAGATACACGTTCAACAAGCAAATACACTAAATTTTAAAATTTTCTCCATCCAAAATAAAAACAAAATTGTGTTAAAGGTCCCATATCATGCTCATTTTCAGGTTCATACTTTTTTAAAATTTTGTGTATCTACTAAAACATGTTTACATGCTGTAATGTAAAAAAAACCCTGTATTTTCCTCATACTGTCTGTCTGAATATACCTGTATTTACCCTCTGTCTGAAACGCTCCATTTTAGTGCATTTCAACGGAATTGTCTTGCTAGGCAACAGCTTGGGTCCATGTTTACTTCCTGTCAGCTGATGTTATTTACATAAACTGCAACAGGAAATAAACTGGGACACATTTAGAATGTTTATGTTTAAAACCATGTAATGGTCTAAATATTGTATATTTGTGACATCACAAATCACAAAAAACAGCTTGTTTCAAATGCAGAATTTCTGAATACAGGCTGTCTGTATTTCTCCATATATTGAGTGTTTTGATAGTTATGATAGTATTTATATAGCACTTTAATCTGCTTGATAATATAAAAGACATGAAAATCTCACTTTTTACAATATGGGACCTTTAAATCGAAGTTTCAGCTGTGACAACTTTCATTTGTTTGTGTTATTTTGTTGTTGTTTTTTGCACCGTATTAGGCCGCATATGTGCAGCTAATTGATAGCAACCAAAGCTGACCAGTTTTGCTAAAAATGTCCAATGTAGCATCACTGTAAAAAAAAAAATGAGTAGAGGGGACAAGGACAAATACATTAGTTCATATTAATATTAACAACATTAATACAGTATTTGTAGGCATATCAATACCATGATTTAAAGAGACAGAGGGTTACATCATCCAGGCTGGCCTCAAACACTGTTCGTAGCTATACAGACAAAGAATGTAATGCACTGTAATGTGTGTGTAAGTACTCCTGAACCAGGAAATACAAAGAGCGGCGAACAGGAGACCAGAGTTCATGTCCCGTGTGAAACCAGAAGTCAACGTTGATTTATTTGTCATGTAACTTTAGGTAACGCCACCTCCAGAGTTATTTTAAGCCAAACCACGATATTTTCCTCAACCTAATGTTGCCTAAGCCTAACTAAGTAGTTTTATTGCCTAAACCTAAGGAAGTTGTTTCCTGTGAAGACGGAAGTTTATTTTGAAAAGACGGTATGCATGTGACATTTGGAAATTGACACATGTTGCTGGACATCTGTAGGAAAACGAATGAAAAAGGATAACTCTTTGTAAGATATCATACGAACCGTTGTATACCGTTGTATGAGAATATGTTGCATCATCATTCACATTGCCTTTGTTGTCCACGAAAATGGATGTCACTTCTGTGGCATTTTACTTTTGCCCTCGCTCAACTCTATAATGTGTCAATTTGATCAACGTGTCAGTGGCAGCAACATGGTTCTGCCACAGTTTACAAATAGAAAGTCCCATGTTCGCAATAGACAGGAGGGAGTTAGCATATTAGAGTGATGGAAGCTTGTGAAAAGGTGATATATCCCTGTGGAAATACTGTATTCAGTTTCAATACAATAGCCAATAATATCTCCTCTCTCTCACTCCTTTTTGAGCCCACTCCCTCACTCTCTCTGTCCCTCGGCCGGAGCATCTGTTTCCAGGCAGTGTGGAACAGAGTGGATTAGTGGGGCCTTCAGTGTCGAAGTGCTGCGACAAGCATTAAAGCCATATTAACTTTCCATTAAACATCACCTCACTCTGTCGAAGGAGAGAAAGACACAAGCCCTGGGATAAAGCCCCTTAGAGAGACACAGAGAGAGAGAGAGAGAGAGAGAGAGAGAGAGAGAGAGAGTTACCCTCAATGCACCTGCTCCCTCAATGCATTTCTTTGCACTGGGGAAAACAATGCAGAACAAAACTTATTGAATGAAGAACAATACTTACTGAATGTGGAACAATACTTACTGAATGAAGAACAATACTCACTGAATGAAGAACAATACTTACTGAATGAAGAACAAAACTTACTGAATGAAGAACAATACTCACTGAATGAAGAACAATACTCACTGAATGAAGAACAATACTCACTGAATGAAGAACAATACTTACTTAATGCAGAACAATACTCACTGAATGAAGAACAATACTTACTGAATGAAGAACAATACTTACTGAATGAAGAACAATACTCACTGAATGAAGAACAATACTTACTGAATGAAGAACAATACTCACTGAATGAAAAACAATACTCACTGAATGAAGAACAATACTTACTGAATGAAGAACAATACTCACTGAATGAAAAACAATACTTACTGAATGAAGAACAATACTCACTGAATGAAGAACAATACTCACTGAATGAAGAACAATACTTACTGAATGCAGAACAATACTCACTGAATGAAGAACAATACTTACTGAATGAAGAACAATACTCACTGAATGAAGAACAATACTTACTGAATGAAGAACAATACTTACTTGATGAGGAACAATACTCACTGAATGAAAAACAATACTTACTGAATGCAGAACAATACTCACTGAATGAAGAACAATACTTATTGAATGCAGAACAATACTTACTGAATGAAGAACAATACTCACTGAATGAAAAACAATACTTACTGAATGAAGAACAATACTTAATGCAGAACAATACTCACTGAATGAAGAACAATACTTACTGAATGAAGAACAATACTCACTGAATGAAGAACAATACTTACTGAATGAAGAACAATACTTACTGAATGAAGAACAATACTCACTGAATGAAGAACAACACTTTCTGAATGCGTCTATTGGCCATGAACGTTGACAAGGTTAAAACAGCAACCTGGTCTCACAGGAAGGCGTATAATACCACGACATTACAGGGACATTCCACGTGTCATGAGTACGCATTTTAGTCTTTTCGTGTGTCATTAATGCACCACACAACTGAACTACGGTAAAATCCGCAGTTAGGTTTAGGCATTAAAATCACTCACTTAGGTTTACGCAACAAAACCACTTAGGTTTAGGAAAAACGTCATGGTTGGGTTTCAAATGTGTAGACTAAATGTAAAGGGTTAGGGTTAGTATTTTAATATAGCATAAGTAGTAAAATATGTACAGAAGCAATGTAACATAACTACGAAAAAAAACATAACAAACGTCAAACAACATGCAACAAACTAATCTAACTTATAAAACAAAATACTGGTCTTCAACACCGCTATCCTGGTTATATACTACGTCAATAACTCTTACCGTAGCATTTAAACACGGATGTGTTTACATTGCAGTCAGTACCGGGTACACGGAGTACAAATTACACGCGGAAATCAAGAAAGGCGTACTTATTGCACGCTAAACACCTTGTGCATTACCGTGGCATTAATTCAATGTTGACAATATTGCTATCTAGCTAATACTAACCTGAGATGGTGAACACGGTATAAACCTTACACCTGCTTTACATCAGCATGTTAGCATGCATTTCATGTATTAGCAATCTTATAGAGTTCTAACTGAAACTGCATGTAAGCCTACATTAACATTTTACATAGCAAACCACAGTACAACAGCAAGGCCTTGAATTTATTTGAGAATATTTTGTTTTTTGAATTTCATTCCCAGCATAAAAAGCAAACAGTAGAATCTCAAAACTCAATCTGTGGAGGCTTAAATGAACATCTCACTATAAAATACTCACTTGCCAGTGATCGGCCCCATGAATTTTCATCAAGCAGTATGAGAGTGTGAGAACGTCCTTGGCATATTGAATTCATACAATAAAAGTAAACCTTGACCGAAGCAATAAGCCCATGTTGCTGACAAATATGAGAAATTGCTCGCCTCAGTGTCCCCATCATAGCCTCGGGACACTTGTGACATAGAGCACGCTCGCTGAATGCTCATTAGTTGTAGATTGGTCATGGGAGCTCAGAGCAACACATCGCTGTGCTAACAATCTTTCCCATTATAAGAGCTTCCATTCTTCTATTCACAGCCCATTCTGCTCTAATCTTATTGGAGTCTCATAACGTTCTGCAGGCCTTCAGCGGGAGGCTTAAAGCACCTGGCAGGTTGTTTAGAGGGGAGCTTGTAAATGCATGTGGTTAAAATGGGCTCTGGGGCCCAAACACAAGCCAAGCACTGCCGGGGAAGAGGGGAGGGGGACCGATGTGGTTGTCAAGTCCAGTTTACATTTTAGTTTTGTCAGTGGAGTGGGGAAAGAGAAAGTGACCCCGTGCTCACATCAACCTGTTGCTTCAGTTTACTTACTTGTGTTTTTTTTTCTTGTGCTATTCAGATAATGCTTTGGACTAAGCGTCGTCTCAGAACCAGAGGAAACCACGGTAGCTAGTGTGGAACACAAATATACTCACACTTAGCCAACACTTGACTCAATATGCTTCAACAGCAGTCATACCAATTATGCTGTGTATTTGTTTTTACAAAAATATATTTAGCTTTACAGCAGCTATAATCGATATTTTTTATAATAAATGTATCAAATGATAATGTGAAAGGGGTCACCAGGGGCGGACTGGCAACAAAAAGCAGCCCAGGAATTTGCTGTCAAGCAACCCCAATTTCATAGACCAAATTCAAACTGACACAACATGTCTGTCAATCAGCGAATAATTCATTAAAAAAACAAAAAAACAAAAAAACAAAAACATGAAACCTCAATCTGTTCGTAATGTAATGATTACCTGAAACCTAATTTGACTTCAGCTTGCTTGTATTATCTGAATTATTGAAAGTATTGCAAAACAGTCAGCAGTGTTTAAACAGAACTATATTAGAAGGAGCAGACTCTTCAGACTACTTCACGCTACATATTCACACAAAGGACACTATATTTACAGCAGACTCAAATTTACATAAAGAATACTATATTTACAATATGTCACAAAAAGCACACTATTGTCACAATGTTTTCGTCCTCATCATCACCTGAAGACTGCTTGAATAAATCTGTTATTTTAGTAAACTTTGTGGCGTCAGCCAGCAAAGCCTTTTCTTTATTTGGTGCACTTTCTCTACACCGCTGGACGCGGATTTCCTCTTTCGATCCATGATATGTAACGAGTGCTGCCACCTACTATTACTAATTGCACCAGCCGTATCGCTGCAGCTAAGATGACCTATTGCATATCTATACATAGGTTATAATGCAAAGTTTGGGAAACAACAACTCTAAATCATCCTCAACTTCCTCACTTCTTACCACTGTATTTCTGGCGCCCTTGCTCAGACCACACCCATCTTCGTACTCAACCTTTGTTTTGTGACTGCATCTTGCATGGTTGCAATGCTATCGCGGTGACAAAATCTGCCCACAGGCAGATAGACAGACAGACAGACATATGAACACCTGGCAAAGTACTCAAACCTCCTCTGTGGTATTCCTGCTACAGTAGGTGTCTCCAGGACCACATTTTTTCCACGATGACTCACTGAAAACACTATCGTGGCTGGTAAAGACAGGGAATACTGGACTGCGGGTGGCCAGAAACACAAATCCAAATGAATGAAAAATTTGCTCCATAACTGCTGCATGTGTAAATAAGCAACTGTTTGTATTAATGTTAAATAACAGAAAAAAGAAGATGATGAAAAGTCAATGTTGTATTCACAGTTTCTTTCTGTTGCCAACAGGTGGCCAAAATGAATCAGTTATTGCAGGTTTAGATCTAACATTAATGGTATATGTTGATATGGCCTATACATTTTTGAAAGATATAGTATTATGTAACATCTATCCGTTATTCCTCCTTTTTCGTTCGTTTTCCTACGAATGTCCAGCAACACATATCAATTTCCATGCATTACATGCGTACTATCTTTTCAAAATAAACTTCCGTTTTCACAGAAAACAACTTCCTTAGGATTAGGTAACAAAACTACTTAGTTAGGCTTAGGAAAACATCGACTTGGTTAGGCTTAGGCAACTAAACTACTTAGTTAGGTTTAGGAAAAGATTGTGGTTTGGCTTAAAATAACTACAGAAGTGGCGTTACTTAAGTACATCATTTATTTGACAAATGAATCAACGTTGATTTCTGGTTTCACACAGGACATGAACGCTGGTCTCCTGGGCGGAAGTCCTGTGTTTTTTGACCCACCGATCCACCCCGATCTCCTCACTACGTGGCGTTCGCCGTTCTTAATATTTCCTGGTTCACGATTACTTGAATTAGACACAAATTGATTTCGTGGGATATATAAGGATTACAGTGCAAATTTAGGGGAATCAAAGCTGTGATACAGCAAAAAAAAAAAAACTGGCCATGTAATCCTCAGCAATCTAAAAATATTCTCATGTAACAACTGCCCCTACAGACTATATTAAAAAATGGATCAAGAAAACCTTGTACAAAAGAAAATCAATTATGGTAATAAAAATAAGAGTACAATGTAAATATATATTCATATTTATAATTTTCTAACTGTATTTACAAGAAGGTAGTGAATGTTGCAGAGGACCACGGTGCCGTTTGTCCCTTGGTAGAATATTCTCTGGATTTGGTCTGAAAAGCAGAATATTGACGAAGTGTATGAGACCAGCCTGTTTCACGCCATGTAGCCTGTACTGACTGCAATGTAATGACAGAGTATACAAGTAGAAAGGCTGCTTATGGCAGTTATAAACTTTTAATTTTTAAAGCTACAAGGTCATGTGTAATGACAGCTGTTCTGATGCTGTTTGAGAGCCTCGTCAATGTGCCACCATTGGTGAAATTGCACTTCAGGTCTTACAGTGTGAGTGGTTGAGTGGGCACAAGTATGCAAAGAAATGATTTGGGGCGTATCTACATCCATTTTTGGCTAACTGGGAGTGAAAATGAAACTTGTGCATGTGCACCCAGTTCCACAATGGTTGAGATTTATTAAACAGAAGCAGGCGTACTGTGGTTTTATAAATCTATGGAGTACGTTCCAGACCTGCTCTCTATGAAAAACGTCTTGAGATAACTTCTGTTATGATTTGACGCTATATAAAAATAAATTGAATTGAGTAAATCTGAGGAAAAGAATGCGTATAGGCTGTGCATATTTCTGTCTGAATGTCTACTGTTTTGATGTCACCAGCTCGACAGAAGAGACCACTACAGTGGCTGTGTTTAATTCACGCATGGCTGTAACAACGCAGTAATCATTTTTGACAGCAGAGAGCCCTGCTAAGAAGTTGAAAAGTACACGTTAAGTCAAGTCAAGTCAAGTCAATTTTATTTCTATAGCCCAAAATCACAAATCACAAATTTGCCTCAGGGGGCTTTACAATCTGTACCGGATACAACACCCTTTGTCCTTTACAGTGCGAGGAGGTATCCCCCTTCCAGGATGGACAGACGTGTAATAGATGTCGTGTGTTCAGAGTAACAACATAATGAAAATACAACATAGACAATCCATATGACAAAACATAATACATATAATGTGAACATATGTGAGAAGGTGGATCCAGGAGGATGTCAAGCAACTTCCCGGCATCGCCAAACAGATAGAGCTAGAGCAACACAACCTCCTCTCCACGCCAAACAGATAGATCCAGAGCAACACAACCTCCTCTCCACGCCAAATAGATAGAGCCAGAGCAACACAACATCCTCTCCACGCCAGATAGATAGAGCCAGAGCAACACAACCTCATCTCCACACCAGATAGATAGAGCCAGAGCAACACAACCTCCTCTCCACGCCAGATAGATAGAGCCAGAGCAAAGCGACCTCCTCTCCACGCCAGATAGATAGAGCCAGAACAACATGACCTCCTCTCCACGCCAGATAGATAGAGCCAGAGCAACACAACCTCCTCTCCACGCCAGATAGATAGAGCCAGAGCAACACAACCTCCTCTCCACGCCAGATAGATAGAGCCAGAGCAACACAACCTCCTCTCCACGCCAAACAGATAGAGCCAGAGCAACACAACCTTCTCTCCACGCCAGATAGATAGAGCCAGAACAACATGACCTCATTTCCACCCCAGATAGATAGAGCCAGAGCAACACAACCTCCTCTCCATGCCAGATAGATAGAGCCAGAGCAACACAACCTCCTCTCCACGCCAAACAGATAGAGCTAGAGCAACACGACCTCCTCTCCACGCCAGATAGATAGAGCCAGAACAACATGACCTCCTCTCCACGCCAGATAGATAGAGCCAGAGCAACACAACCTCCTCTCCACGCCAAATAGATAGAGCCAGAGCAACACAACCTCCTCTCCACACCAAATAGGTAGAGTCAGAGCAACACAACCTCCTCTCCACACCAGATAGATAGAGACAGAGCTACACAACCTCCTCTCCACGCCAGATAGATAGAGCCAGAGCAACACAACCTCCTCTCCACGCCAAACAGATAGAGCCAGAGCAACACAACCTCCTCTCCACGCCAGATAGATAGAGCCAGAACAACACGACCTCCTCTCAACGCCAGATAGATAGAGCCAGAGCAACACAACCTCCTCTCCACACCAGATAGATAGAGCCAGAGCTACACAACCTCCTCTCCACCATGAACCTAGAGGAGAGCATAGGTGGATATCATGGATAAGCTACAAGCAGATACGAAACAGTTATGATGGCATATGCATGCTGCTGCAGTAGTAGTAAAACTTAAGATCTTACTTAAGTCTTTTGCATGCTAAAAAATCAATCATGGTTTTAACTTTGTTAAAATCACAAAGGATTCAAATTCTAATAGCTTGTGCTCTAAACCCCATATGTTTTAATTTTTCCAATCAATGAGAGACTGTACAGAGAACAGAGAGGTGGCATCAGGACTTCGCTCTCTATTAAGACCAGGTGGAGTTCCAGGGGTCCGTCAATACGACAATAAGAAATAGTTGAATTTCTGGGTCTGAATGTAGTAGGTGTTATTCCAGTGCCAAATGATTAAAAAATGATTACTGTTATTATTGTGTTCCATCACACCACTATTCATGAATTCAACATAAATTGTTCTATAGTGCAATACAAGATCATCAACAACTTTAATCCTCCCCTATGGGCCTAAACCTGATTTAATCATTCAACTCATCAAACTCAGCAGAAAGTTCAGTCAGTCACAGAAACATCACCCAGAATTTCTTTACACATAGACTTCCTTTCTTAGTGCTGTGTGTGTGTGTGTGTATTATTATATCCATAGCTATTCATCTCCACTGCTATAGCTTGGGGCCTTTGGATAGTTCAGAGGGGATTTTGTTTTAGCCCGGGGGTATTTAGAGAGCCTGGGGAAGCACCTTGTCCAAAGGCCTGTATTAAACCAGGCTGATGAGTTGAGCGTAGGGTTGAGGGCCGAGACTCCGAGCTAGCCGAGGTGAAGAGACCAAGGTTAGCGCTAGGCTTAAAGATGAATACGGCCGCTCTTATTTCTGAGGCGGGCTGAATACAAGGACGCCAGCACAGCACTGCATGGCTAGCAGGTATTGAGGCAGGCCACGCCACATAATTGGATTGAACGCCGGCCACGGTATTTATGTCACTTCTCGTCTTGTCAATCCCATAACAGGCATGGCAACGGCGTGGGGATCTCCCATGGTGACGGGACTTTGCCTTATTCAGATAGAATGGAAAGAAAAGAGCCAAGCCTCATTTAATTCACGTTTAATTCTCACTCAAACCGTTTTAAGGGCTGATGTTATTTGCATAACTGGGAAAAGGGACTCTGCCTTTTCAGTGTCCCTGTGTGTGTGTGTGTGTGTGTGTGTGTGTGTGTGTGTGTGGGAGAGAGAGAGAGAGAGAACAGGAACAGTGTTGTAATTGAAAGTGTATTGTAGGCTTATATATGCATATGCTGAGGGACAAGCGTTCTCACACGGATCAGCAGACAGAGAGATTCTGTTGCAGTATACTCATGCATACCACTGTTTATCTACAGATTCAAATCATTTATGTGATGGTATTTCTACACAGTTATATCCCCATTGTTAGATCTCCATATTGAACAAATACAAAACTATTTGGGCACAGAAACAGTCCTAATAATTAAATATGATATTTAATGAAAATATTCCCTTTCACATCCACTAATTTAGCAACAGATTTCAACAGATTTTGTTCTTCAGCTTTCAATGGAAATGCATTAATTTAAAATGCGGTTTCAGGATAGAGGCTGAATTTGGAAGCTTAAACTTGATTGATCTCTTTTGGGAAATTGATTCTTAAAATACACAGAAAACAACATCAAAATGAAATATAAGAATAAATGGGAAGTATTATAGATACCACAAAGAAATGTGCAGACATCAAATGTAAGACAAAGATCGAGGCTGACTAATGCCTAAAACCAACAATTAAGATAAATGACAAAATACACAACACAAAGTATAACAAAAACATTACTAAATAGTTGCTAAAAATATCTAAAAAGAAATTTTAATGAAGTAATCTTCAGAAAAAAATCGACCAAGATCCAGAGATGTCCACTCAGGGTAGGAGAGAGATTGGTTTAGGGAGAGGATGGAGGTTCAAATCCCAGACAGAGACGATATCAAAGGCTCTCTCCTTGCATTGACTAATAGTAACTAATGTGCCAATGATTGGAGTTCTTGGGTTAATGATAGCATTTTCACAGCTGGAAGGCAGAACTTGCACTGTACTGAGATGTTGTTCTTCTTTTCTGCTTTACATACAAAATAATGGAGAAATTAAAGCACTTTCCTTGTCTTTTGTCGTTATTTGTATATTTGGTATTGAGGTAATCCAAGAGTAATGAAAAGTAATCAGATTACATTACTCTTATATTGTGATACTTGCATTAGGTTATTCATTACATGTTTTAACAGGTAATTAGTAATTGTAATGGATTCCATTTTTAAAGTAACCCTCCCAACCCTGTCAGTAATATAGTAGCCTTTCCTGTATGGAGCATCAAAGTGGTAAAACCTTTTATCCCAAGTACCAGCCAGAACTGCAGCTTGAAAAGGAAAGAAACGTCAAAAGCTTTGGGTAAAATTAGTACTCCTATTATTAATATTTTGCATGAAGTGACCCTTTAAATAAATATGTGGGGAAAAAAGTTCCCCTCCATGAAACACTATGTCCCAAAAGACAATGACTTTATAGTTTATGAAACATTGAAATTCCTGTTGATTCGTAAAAAAGACATATCTTTGCCCTTATACAACTACATATATCGGCGTGGCCGTTCGGAGCACATGCCCGTTCGGAGTGGGCCTATTACTTGGCTCCCGTGCTGCTTGCAACGTTGTTGAGAACCGCTCTTCACTCGTTGACTCCAGGGAAGTGAAGAGAGAATTCAGTTGTAACGTTAGTATATCCAGCATCCAGCAACAAAAGTGAACTGAAGTCAATGGGCCGCGGTCTGCCTGCTGTGGACAACAAGCTGGACTCAGTCTGCAGAGCGCTGTTCCCTTGTTTAATTCAAAAATACTGAATATGTTGCATGTCCAAATCGCACCAAATTTGACACTGATACATTTGCATTTAAGCAGCGCAACTGAAAACTCCCCACAATAGTCCACTTGACATGCTAGAAAGAAAATAGTGTGATTCTCTAGAGCAGTGTTACTCATTGCATGGCAGCTAATAATCATATAATAATGCAGCCAATACACATAATTCATAAAAATACTCCAAACAGTTACACTATTCATGAACAGTGAGATGGCAGTAGCCTATAGGCTACAAACATGGCTCTGTCAAAACCCACTAACTCACACCCTCTGGTGCACCACGATGGCCAAAGTGCTGTTGGATGGGTAAATAAATAGTGGGCTGGCGTAGGTTAATTTGGCGTGATTAAAAAACATGTTCAGCGTCAAGATATGGTCAGAGGTCAAGGGACCCCTTTGAAAATGGCCATGCCAGTTTTTCCTCACCAAAATGTAGCATAAGTTTGGAGCGTGATTTAGCCTCCTTCCCAACAAGCTAGTATGACATTGGTACCAATGGATTGCTTAGGTTTTCTAATTTCATATGATGCCAGTATATTCTTCTGTCAGTATCATCTTCTTCACTGGCTTTACTTTTTTGCAACGTATTCTGTATTTATTTCAATGTTTGCTGGTGGCAATTCCTCCGTTACAGTTCGTGGAGTGGGACAAGAAAATCTCACAGTTCATTTGGAGGGGAAGGAAGCCAAGAATTAAGTAAACAACCCTTCAACTTCCCAAAAACAAGGGAGGTGTGGCCCTGCCAAATGTTAAAGAATATTAGTAGGCTGCACAACTACGGCCTTTGGTATACTGATGTAATACAAGACACACTACAAGATGGAAAGATACGAGTACGAAGGGTTGCCATGTCCGGAGTTTGATTGCAAATTATATGTTCAAGGAAAATGAGAAAATGCTCAGTCACAAGATTTTCTTTGGAAATCTGGTATACAGTGGTTAAGAGATATAATTTGGAGAGGTAAAAGTACTTAGCTGGATGGCTCATGATTTCAATTTCAACCCAGAGATCATTGATCGCAGATTTAAGCATTGGGCATATAGGGGGCATTACAGCAAAAGCAAAAATTAAAGAAATAGCGTTGGAACCCTAACCACTTTGCCGTGTAACAGGCAATGGTGGATCTCGTTCTTGCCACCTGGATTGTCAGCACACCCTGTACAGACAGTCCAGCCCTCCTCAGCCTGTCCCTCTCAGGAGCCTATAGGCCACCGTGATGTGGTTGTCGGTCCTCACCATCATGTGCCAGCAGGCCTGCAGGACTGTCGAAGATCGAGTCAAGCCAGCTACCCGGGAAGTACAAGGTGTTGTGCTACCACTTCACCCTGTACCCAAGGATAATGTGGCCATTGAAGCTGTGCGAAGTTCCCTCATCAGCTGTAAGCAGGATGGAGGCCAAAGCTGACTCCTCCATCCTTAAATGGCTAGGGCTCCCACAATGCTTCTCAGCAGCAGGCCTGTATGGCTGGAACTCACTCAATCTACCCCTGAAATCTATCACCCTCGGGTACAGGCAAGAAAAGGCAAGGCTGGTGATGGAACTAAGGGACTCTGACAATGCAGTTAAGGATATGCATGCCCGAGTGGTGACTGGAAGGAAATGGAGGGCTGAGGAGGAAGCCCAGAAGGCGGTGAGCAGACTGCAACACCAGGAGGTGGTGGGAAGGGTCCAGACTGGGTAGACGGGCCTCGGCTGGGGCGACCCACCCACCCTATGGTCCGGAGCAGACAAGAAGGAGAGGAAGGACCTGCTCAAGGACCTGGGGCTACGGGGAACCAGACTGCATAAGGCAACCAGGGAGTTAGCAGAAGAGGCAGAGAAGACAAGCTTCTGGCTCTGGCTGAGAAGATTGGATAAAGTATGGGGAGCAGGCAACTCCTGAAGAATGTTAGGTGCAGGGAGTGTCAGGGAGACGTCCCTGTTCACTGCCCCACCACCAGGAGATGTTCTGGGCTAAGGGGCGAAACATCAATGAGCGGTGGTCCCCAGCTGATGACCCTGCAGCTTACATATGGGCACCGGTGAGGTACGGCAAGCCTAGAGCTTAGCAAGAATAACATCCACCTGTACAGATAAAATGCCTCTCCTGTATCAGGGTTCTGAAGTGCAGCAGGACCAAAAACACTGCCTGTAGCTTGAGGAGGTTGATGTGTCGGTCCTCCGTTGGGGCCACACACCACCTACCACTCTTCCCACGCAGGTCCCTCTTCACCCTGTCAGGGATGCATCTGTGAACACTGTGACGTAGGAGATCATTTGTGCCAGTGGCGTTCCCTTCAACAGCGTAGGTCATTCTCCACAAAGAGGGGAATGGTAATAAAGCGCCGCTTGTGCTTCTTGGCATCCAAGCAGAGGCTGGCAAACCACCACTGCAGGCGCTGCATGTGTAGGAGCCCCAGCGGTATCATCCAATGGGTTTCTGCTATAAACCCCAATGCCTGCATGATGGTCAATGCCGTCAGCGTTACACCCCGCCGCAGATGCAAACTGCCTGCGGCAGGACCGTCCGTCTGTGGTCAGCAACCTGCACGGATCAAGCACAACCACCAGATACTCCATCTACTGGTGTGGCAGGGGGCTTCTCCTTTTCCAGTTGATCACAAACCCCAACTTGATTAGGTGTAAGATCAACTGGACTGTGTGGAACATAGCCCATTATCTGGACTTGGCCATGAAGATGAGGTCTTCGAGATAAAAGGAGATTCTCATGCCACGGTCGTGCAGCGTGTCCACACATCTGCTGAAGGAGTGGGGGGCCAGGGCATAATTGAACGGCAGGCTGTTGTACTTGTAGGCTATCCTCTGGAAGGCGTAACACAATAAAGTGTCCTTTAAGTTGATGTCACCAGGCTGAACCATTCTAACAGAGTAAAGTCTGTGCTGTTGCAGCAGAGCGACCAGTAACCACTTGATGGTTAACATACAGGGCGTCTTGTGGGCAATGCACCGGTTTAGGATGCGGAGATCCAAAGTGGGTCTGAAATCTCCCATCTTCTTGGGAACCAGGAAGTACACGGAATAAAACCCTTTTTGTCTGTCGTGAGTGGGGACTACAGACACAGCCTGTTTCTGTAACAAGGCCTGGATCTCTGCAGAGAGTTAATCCATCTCCTCCTTGGAGGATAGATTCACCTCGTTGATGCCCATGAACGGACGAGGAATGCTGTAAAGCTGAGCCCTATCCATCCATTCTGTTTGTACACGGTTGCGCCGCTACTCCTCATACAACTGTGTTAGAGGACGAGTGACGGCGGCCACAATGGAGTATTCCTCCCTTTGTGCTCTCTGACAACATCACGCTGATTAAAACGTTCATGAATGGGCACAGTGTTGTGATGCGAGCCTGTCTCACTGCCTCCTTTACTTGAGGTTGGACAGAGATGGCCAGTGTGTGAGTGAGTTTTGACACTGGGCAGCCATGAAACGTCATATGAACGGGTTCGAGCCAAATTCAACGAGACGTCATGGATGTGCATTTTTATGCGACAATACCAAGGAAAAACTCCTCCTTAACGGGGGGAACCTTGGGCAGAACCTGGCTCTGGGTGGGCGGCCATCTGCCTTGGGTTTTGAGAGAGAGAGAGAGAGAGAGAGATAACAACATCAACAGGAAGATGAGAGAGGGGCGCAAAAACCTCACCATCACGCCGTAGGGGGTCAGGGAACGCGTCCCACACTGTCCCATGATGATTGGTACTCCCAGGAGATCATTACGATCCTTCCTCTGGAGCGCGGTGAGTCCCAGCCACACATGACGGGAGCCTACTGTGGCTAGAGACATCACACGGCCCATGGCCTTTGCAACACCTTGAATCAGATCAGTAATTTGGCTAAGCTGAGGTCCAAAATGTCAGGCTGAGACGGTGAGGGAGGGGACATTTGGCTGGGAAGATGCCAGCAAAATGGCCAGCATATGACACTATGCACCATAGTTAGCAGCTGAGCCAGCTGTGCTTCCAGTTGAAATATCTTGTCAAAATATTCCAGCGCCTCTGTGTCATACAGCAGCGGCTGCAGAGGCTTCCTGTTCTCTGACCAGCCAGCTGACTGTAGAAGCAGGTGAGCCGCAATGCCGCTGTCGAGGGGGGTCACACCTGTATAAGATCTCTCTGTGCAACCCCCACACCCTGAGACGGCTCCCCACCTTGTTCTTTGTGCAAGCGTGGGGCTGTTCAAGAGATCCAGCTCAGTCTCATCTCGGCGATGCATCACATCGAAACGTCAGAAGTGATCCCACCGCTGCATCTGAAGAATCTCTTCTTACTTTTTCCCCTGAGGCGGCGACTCCATCCGTGGAGCTGAACAGTCAGTGGGCAAATTGCCATTCACTGATGAGAAAAAGGATAGCAGACAGTGGTGTGTGCTGCCTTATATACTGTGGGGAATGCACGTATTAGGGTAGGCTTGTACTGATTGGCCGGTTTTGCTTATGCAGATTTTGAGTGGACGGATGCGTACCCATAATTGGAGGAGAGTGTTACCCATAGAGGGCGGAGCCTGTGTGAGTCAGAACTACTGAAATAAGCATGCTAACCAGCTAGCCCCGATCCGTCCAGTCTGCCCTCAGTTCAACATGAGAGGACGAAGAAGTAGAGCTGTCCTGAGGGCTTTGTCGGGAGTAGAGAGTTAGGCAGCTCAAGAAGACGAATGGACCTTCTGTTAGCAGTTAGCTTGAATGCAGCCGGCCGAATCCGAGCCGCCACCTCTACCAACTGAAGCTCTGTCCCCCGGAGCTGCTGCATGCTCCCCTCCCAGTGAAGCAGTCCCCCATCGGCACGGAGGACGAAATGAAAACATGTGTTGTTCCCTCGTCTCTGCCTCCTCGGATCCAAGCCAATAAACAAACTATCAAAGTGTACACAGACCTTGCAGCCCCGGTTAGTGTCACAAAGATAGCAGTGTTATTTTGACTGGCTTTCAGAGTTTCAGCAGTTTGGTCAAATTGTGTTTATTTTTGCCCTGCTGTAATATAACAGAAGAGTGTAAATTTAGATTGTATGGACCCAGTAGTAGAGATTGAAACGCTGCCCCCTATTTCTTTGGGACATGTGGATTACAATGTTGATTACATGTGGGCATTACACAGTGCACCTTTAAGGTAACCTGACACAGGAAAATATACAACATGAGGACCAGTATCTAATTAATTGGCAGCGACTAAGAAGCCAATCATGAAGAAATTCAAAGAGGTTCAAAGAGGACCCCCCTACTCTGAGACACTGGCTGGACATTGCTGAAGAGATATACAGTATATGGAAATGGGAAAAGTGGACTGCTTATAAAGCTCATCACAAAGATAATACGCTGTATACAGAATACGCTATATCATAATGTTGGCACCAATTTCTGTGTTTGTTCTGTATAACAAAATTAAAAACAATACAATTTCAGTTAGAAAAAGAAAATCCCTTCCATGTGGATGTGTCCTCTCTCACTCCAACTATCACACAGCTCAGCCCTTCTAATTGTGCTTCTCTGGAAAGTGAAATAGAGTCGCAGACAAAACCAAACAACATTCTCAAAGTTGAGCAGGTGTTGGCAACTTCTACAGTTTGGTCTCTGATGCAGATATTCCCACTCTGAAACTATTTGGACACAAAGCTCACCACTGCACATCTTGAATGCCTCATGGATTCCAACAACAAACTGCAAATAGCCTACAACATGAAGAAAGTCAAGAATATGCTATGACCCAGTTCTTCTTCTCCTCTAGTTCTTACTCCAGGAAACTTTTTCTTGTCAGAATCTTGGTTAAGCTATCATTTAGAGCAAATCCTTATTAACAGCAACCTATCCCCTCGGCATTTTTAGGGCATTCCTTTAGGATAGGTGCTGCTACTTCCGCTGCCGATCAAGGCATACTCAGGTTTTGGGTATCGCGTTTTTTTTGTTATTTCTGTTTTTGAAATTGAACATTTTAGATTGCTGATTTTGTTTATCAGCTACTGTGTTTGAAAAAAAATAACAATAGGAGGTCGAACCCTACCACTTTTTGGAAGACATAGTCCTTAAAGATTATTCTATCTTGCTGCCACAAAAAAATCCTCTAGTGTACAATGTACTGGCATTTAAACCCATTTCACAAGGCACATCTCTATTAAAGGGACTGTTTGTAACTTCTTACACGTATAAATCGGGTCAGTGTCCTATGCGCGCTCGCTTGTGGCTACGCTGTTCCAACACAAACTACACGGAAGCACCAAAACTGCAAAGTTATATCTAGTGAAGCCCGTCTTGCAAAACAGTGTCAACTCTTCGTGCTCCAGCCCCCCGACCGCGGTCAGAAGACACAGGGGAGACCGTAGCTTTGGTCTCCCGGACCGGAGTCGATGCTGCTCTGCTCCTCTGCCTGCCTTCACTCACACACCGCGCTCGTTCTCACTTGCTCCACCTCTCACCTGCATGCACACACATTACACACTACAGAAGGCGGGAGTCTGAAGCAGGAAAAAACAGTATCAGCATTGATTCATGGAGAGACCTTCGTCTGGTCAGTTAACAATACTGCCAAGCAGCTGAAATATAGAGTGATATTGTGCTTTTAGCTGACGTGTGTCGCCTCACTGTTTTGAGCGACACTCGTTCATGTCTATTAGAGCGGCACAAGCGCGAGCACGAGCAACAGGACGCTGACTTTCGTTGACTTAACGGCCACAGGTGTCGCTGTTAACAAGACATTTCTGATTCTTACGAACAGTCCCTTTAAGTGATAAAACATATAAATAAATACAAATTGTATTTATTCTTGACAATAGGTTTGAAATTAATCATAGACACAAAATTGTCAAAAATAGAAATAATAATCACCCAAGAGGAACAAACTGGGACTTAACAATACTATAGGGTAATGGTTACTTGTCATTTCTTTGGGTGATAGGTACATAGACTAGACAGACAATCTAACGAAAAACATCCACTCTGCTTCTATGGCTCTCTTTAAACCTGAACCGTCATCTAACCCCCCCCCCCACCCACACCCCCCCACCCCCACCCACACTCCACCCCCCTCTCAACTCAGGAATAATCCCTGGTTCAACCTTTGATTTTAACTTCAACTTTCTCCCTTGATCCCGCCGTCTGCCCAAGAAGAGAGAGAGAGAGGGAAGAGGGATAAAGTGACTAGTCAGCTTCCTGCTGCTTCTCTCTTCTTGTTCTTTATTGGCTTTCGGCCCTTTAGCCTGGCTCTTTGCTCCCTGAACGCACACACACAACTACACTCACGCACATGGGATATGCACACTCTACAAATGTATATGGTTGTGCGCGGTTTGATCTGGTTTCCTGGTGGACTCTATTGTGTCGGGGGAAGGAAACAGCTAATCCTGTCAGATCCAACCCAGTCAGGGATCTGCTGCTCATATAGTCTGACTGGCAGGAGCTCTGCTATGGGAAATATCAATAAATAGAAATCTATCTATCACATGTTCCGTGGGGCTGGTTTCTGTTGAGGCTATAAGATAGATGTCATTCCAATCTCTTAAGAGAGAAAAGCATTCATGTGAAGTAAGTGGAGTGAAAATGATTGTTAGGCTTATAATTCTTGTGTTCAAAGGTCAAGTGAGGTTGAATGATGTGAATTATTAATGTTGTACATGACATTTCAATGGTGATAAATTCCATGTAGCTTTTATGAATTTGAGCACTGTCTTGTTAACGAACACGTGTTGGAAGATTAGTCATTAAAAGGTCGTAGTTATTATTTAATAGTATTTTTACAACATATTAAATAAGTAGATCCTTGTGAATAGAATATAGTAAAAAATAATATGTATTACCTACACATTTTCCTATACTGTATATATTCACTCAAAGAGGATCAAGATACTTAATAATAATAATAATAATAATTTTATTTATATAGCACCTTTCAAAACAAGGTGACAAAGTGCTTTCCAATAAAAGCATGATACAAATGATTAACACCCAGAACTTAAAATCTAAACAAAATAAAATCATATAAATAGTTACAACAATTCAATTCAATTCAATTCAATTTATTTGTATATAGCGTCAAATCATAACAGAAGTAATCTTGAGACGCTTTTTATATAGAGCAGGTCTTAGACCCTACTCTATAGTTTAGTTTAATACTGATGCACAACCATGGGGCATCACAAAGAATTATTTAGCAGAGACAGTGGGACCATGGGCCAGGGTAAGGTATGTGTCACACAGTAAAAGCTAAAACCAAAAAGCAAAGATCTCACTGACAAACAGACAAGCTAACTGTTTAATGACAGTTTACCTGCAGCAACACCAACTCTACAACGGCAGGCCAGGCAGAGGCAAGAGGACTTGACCAGACACTATTAAGGGAACCAGAAAATGTATCTTACCACAATCGTGCACTGTTTGACGCTAGAAAACTATTTTCACATTCATCTGTTGAAGGGGAAGTTTCTCAGCGCTCACCTTAAATCTGAGTTTAAAGGTCCCATATTGTAAAAAGTGAGATTTTCATGTCTTTTATATTATAAAACAGGTTTAAGTGCTATATAAATACTGTGAAAGTATCAAATCGCTGAATATACGGAGAAATACACACAGCCCGTATTCAGAAATTGTGCGTTTAAAACAAGCCGTTAGGATTTTTGTCCATTTGTGATGTCACAAATATACCATACTACATCATCACACGGTTTTAAACATAAACTTCCTCAATGTGTCCCAGTGTATTTCCTGTTGCAGTGTATGTAAATGACATCAGCTGACAAGAAGTAAACATGGACCCAAACTGTTGCCTAGCAACGCAATTCTGTTGCAATTCCATTGCAATGCACTAAAACGGAGCGTTTCAGACAGAGTGTGAGTACAGGTATATTCAGGAAGACAGTATGAGGAAAATAAAGTTGTTTTTTTGAACATTACAGCATATAAACATGTTCTAGTAGAAGCACAAAATACAAGTATGATTCTGAAAATGATCACGATATGGGTCCTTTAAGGCATGTTCATACCAGCATGATTTTGTGTCATCCGACTACTTTGGAATAATAATGGTCTAATAAGCAACAAGTGTGATGTGAAAACTTGAAACCTTCAGGTCACATTCACTAAGATTTGGCTTTACAGGAAAAACTATATTGGACACAAATTACTATTCAAAGCAGAGTGATTATACTGTATGTCTTAAAACATGTCTGGAAGGATCTTTAAAAATTGTGTTAAAAAAAGAATGGCTTTCCCATCCATAAAAAATGGTGGCTTTAAAGTTAATATCCATAACTTTCTACATATTGTTATTAAAAAAATTGTAAGATTATACATACTTGCTCAGGTTAATTGCATGGCATGCAATGGCAACGGGCATAAATATATTTTAATCCAGGGTTTATTTTCATTGTTATTTTGAAAACCTTTATTTTATTGCAGGATATTAAAGGTCCCATATCGTGCTCATTTTCAGGTTCATACTTGTATTTTCGGTTTCTATTAGAACATGTTTACATGCTGTAATGTTCAAAAAACAATTTTTTTTCTCATACTGTCTGCCCAAATATACCTGTATTTACCCTCTGCCTGAAACGCTCCGTTTTAGTGCATTTCAACGGAGTGGCAACGGAATTACGTTGCTAGGAAACAGCTTGGGTTCATGTTTACTTCCTGTCAGCTGATGTCATTCACATCCACTGCAACAGGAAATAAACCGGGACACATTTAGAATGTTTACGTTTAAAACTGTGAAATGGTCTAAATATTGTATATTTGTGACATCACAAATGGACAGAAATCCTAACAGCTTGTTTCAAACGCATGAATACGGGCTGTGCGTATTTCTCCATGGGTTGAGTGTTTTGATACTTTCACAGTATTTATATATCACTTATTAGCCTTAGCCTTATAATATAAAAGACATGAAAAGCTTACTTTTTACAATATGGGACCTTTAAAGCCTTGTCAGAGTACATGGTCAGTTCAGTCAAGCTTTGGCCCTCGTCAGTGATTAAAACATCAATTTGCATGAGGAACAAGATGGTGGATATAGAAAAGACAATTCCAATTATCTACACTATCAATAATTCAATAAATGTAAAAAGTTATTACAACGGAAGACGGTTATGACACTGTCACTTGGTGCAGTTAATGCTCTTAAATGTATTCTGTGTTTTATTTCTTTTCTAGCAGCAGGAGTGCCTTCCTTGTTGTGGGCAGAACTTAACGTGCATTTTCTCAGTGAAGATATTCAAATGGCTCAAATGACTCATTTAAATATCCATTCTGAGAAAAACAAACACTTTTCATGTAACAAGCAGACTGACAGTCTCACAAGAAAACCACCATTGATAGTACAAACGGAGCAGCGTGTCCATTATCATTGAAGAAAAATTCAAAAGGCTGAATTCAGAACTGCACATAAAGAAAATGGAGAAAAACATTTTCATTTCCTGTTTGAAAAACTGTGTCAAGCCATTCTTTCTCATACAGCGAATGTACACGGGGACGCGCGTGCACACACACACACACACACACACACACACCAGATTATGGTTATGGTGCCCAGCGTGAGTGCTATTCATTCTACTTCCTATTTCAGCTTTGTTTGATAATTTCACATGGACTAAAGTCAGCAGCCCACGCAAAACACCATGCACGTGCACACACCCACACACCCACACACACACACGCACACACACACACACACACACATTAGAATAAAGGAACAGCCAGGAGGATATCCCCATTTCTTCCATATCAAGGCCCCTTTGAAAGCTTGGACTCTGAGCTGAATGAGAGGTTTCACTGAAGCCATTCACCTCAATGATCTGCTCTGATCTACTCACAATCAACCATATCTGTCATACATGGCTAGGTCTGAGACCCAGGGGAGAGGGGTGAGGGTAGAGAGACATGGAAACAGAGAGAAATAACGAAAAGGAAGAAAGAGAGCAAAAAGATCATGCAAATCAATATCTTTTCTAGATACGGTAACGTGCCACTCTCTCTCTCTCTCTCACTCTCTCTCTCTCTCTCTCTCTCTCTCTCTCTCTCTATCTCACACTCTCTCTCTCTCTCTCTCACACACACGCACACTCACACACACACACACACACACACACACACACACACACACACACAGCTGTTAGAAAGTCAACAGCGAGTGGTGGGACACGGGAATGGTCTTTAGTTCTGCCTTTTTCACGACCAGACAGTAATGGTATCAATTTACCATGGGCATTACCAGCACACACAGTGAGTGATCCCTTGGTTAAAGGGTGATTTCATGGGGGTCTGTCTTGAGAAAGGACAGGAAAGCTGAATGTGTAAATCCCTGCCTCTAAGGTCCAGGTGCTTTTATGCTCCAATGCTTGTCAAAGTCAAATGCAACATGTCAATGCAAGCATCAAACTATACTATTATTTGTTTGTGTTTCCTCCTGACCTACTGTAAAAACTGAAATTACATTTCACAGGAAATTGAAACCACAAGCCATTTAAATATATAGGCTACATGCAAAAAGTAATCCTTGTTGAGCCTGTCGCTGTGATTGTGGATGTTACTGTAACTGACTGTGCTGTTGCATTACAAAGAGCATTCACAACTGCTGTCTTTTGTCTTGAAAATGATAACTGCGGCCAGCAATTAACGGATGTCTTAGGTAGCAGTACGGAAGTTAACATTTTTACAGAAACTACCCGAAAACATTATTTTGACACATAAACAGCCTCTCTTTTTGTAGATTTGACTGGTTTGAGTGGATGTAGTTGGGCAGTAGTACCCAACCCATCAAACTGTAAATATGTATCCCATTGTTCCACTAATGGCCCATTGGTGTGATCCTCACAGGTAGTGGAGACACCTAGTCCACAAAGCATGCACCCTCACTGACATAACACAGTTTAATGTTTTTTATCCAGAAAGTAAAATAGATGACTGTGAAATGAATGCCATTTTGTGTTACAACTAACTGCAAAATATATATGGCCTACGCCCAAGGAAAAGTTAGCAAAAAACAACCTCCATAAAAATTTGAATGTATGCATGCAGACTCCAGGCCTGGAAAGAATGTATCAAGCATCAGAATCACTCTTACAGTAGTTAGTTACAGTTTGCTGCTGCGCTGCTGCAAATCTTTAAACTGTAATCCTGACATCGATCGCAGACCTCTCCAAAGGGGGGCAAGTGGCCTGGGAGCAGATCTGGAGGACGACCAGGTATGCAGAGCCATTCAGGAGGACAGGCAGACAGGTGGAGCCGCTCTGGAGGACGGCGACGTAGGCAGAACCACTCTGGATGACGAAGGCGGCGAAGGGACCCGAGCGTAACACGGCCACGGTGACGGGACCCCAGCGGAACACGGCCACGGTGACGGGACCCCACTAGAACACGGCCGCGGTGACGGGACCCAACTGGAACACGGCCGCGGTGACGGGACCCCACTGGAACACGGCCACGGTGACAGGACCCCACTGGAACACAGCCACGGTGACGGGACCCCAGCGGAACACGGCCATGGTGACGGGACCCCAGCGGAACACGGCCATGGTGGCGGGACCCTAGCAGAACATGGCCATGGTGATGGGACCCCACTGGAACACGGCCATGGGGACACCTGCCAACTGATGACCCGGCTGTAGGTTGAACCAGTGGAGAGCAGAACAGGAACTTGGGACTGCTGCGACCCAGCAGGAACTTGGGGCCCAGCAGGAACTTGGGAGTGCTGCAGCCCAGCAGGAATGGGTTTTGGATGAACTGTCGACAGGAAACGAGGAACACGTTTCGGCCGGACCGTCCACTGGGAACGAGGAACAGGTGTCAGCCCGTCCACTGGGAAACGGGACAGGTGTTGGCCGGTGCGCCAACAGGAAATGAGGAACAGGTGTCGGCCGAGCAAACGACTGGGCTGCTGGCTGGAGGCTGACAGGCTGGAGGCTAGCAAACTGGATGCTTGCAGGCCGAGGAGCAGACTGCAAGCTAGCAGGCTGGGAATCAGGATGGAGTCTAGCAGGCTGCCGACATCCCTCAGTTGTCTGCAAGCTATTCAGTTCTGCTAACGCTAGCTATGTCCTTTAGCTTAGCAGTTAGCGATGGCTTCTTCCTCTCCCTCCCCCTCTCCTGCTCTCTCTTGCTCGGCGTGTCTCATGTTAAGCTATTCCTCTGCCTCCTTTAGTGATAATGGTACATGTAATAAATGTAGTGCACTTGCTGTGATGCCGACGAGGCTTAGTGAATTAGAAGTGCGGCTCTGCACCATGGAAACTCAATCGTTAGCTACTGTAGTTAGCCAGCCCCTAGCCGGTGCCAGCCCCTAGCCGGTGCGGGCCGACCAAGTGTAGCTCCTGCTAGCCGTCCCCCGGCACCCGCCGAGCAGCCGGGAGGCTGGGTGACTGTCCGAAGGAGGCATAGTCATAAGCAGAAGGTTCATCACCAACCGCTCCATGTTTTTAACAGATTCTCCCCACTCAGCGACACACCCGCTGAGAAACCAACTCTGGTTATCGGCAACTCTATTCTGAGAAACGTGAAGTTAGCGACACCAGCAAACATAGTCAATTGCATTCCTGGGGCCAGAGCGGGAGACATTGAATCCTACTTAAAACTGCTGGCTAAGGATAAGCTCTAAATACAGTAAGATTGTTATTCACGTTGGTGGTAATGACACCCGATTACGCCCATCGGAGGTCACCAAAGTTAATGTGGAGTCAGTGTGTAGGCTACATATGTAAAGACAATGTCAGACTCAGACCAGTGATGTTTAGCTGCATGTCGTCATTCCACTGCTGATAGAATTTAAAATCCTCTTCCTCACCTACAAAGCCCTAAATGGTCAGGCCCCATCACATCTTAAAGAGCTCATAGTAACCTGTTACCCCACTAGAGCACTGCGCTCCCAGAATACAGAGTAACTTGAGGTTCCTAGAGTCTCCAAAAGTAGAATGGCAGCCAGAGCCTTTAGCTATCATGCTCCTCTTCTGTGGAACCAGCTCCCAGTTTCAGTCCGGGAGGCAGACACCCTCTCTACATTTAAGAGTAGGCTAAAGACTTTCCTCTTTGATAATGCTTATAGTTAGGGCTGGCCCAAGTCTGGCTCAGGCTGCCTTGGACCAGCCCCTAGTTCTGCTGCTATAGGCCTAGACTGCCGGGGGACTTCCTATGACACACTGAGCTCCTCTCTCCTTCTCTCCCTCTCCATCTATATGCATTCATGTCCCATTCATGCATGTTACTAACTTGATTTCTTCCCCGGAGTCTTTCTCGTCTCGCTAGAGTACGATCTAGACCTGCTCTATATGAACAGTGTCTTGAGATAACTTCTGTTATGATTTGACACTATACAAAAAATAAATTGAAATGAATTTCTTCTCAACTTGACACGCAGCCAACTTTCTCTGGACAGGCAGACACAGCTGGCTACACTTTCCGTTAAACATCCGTTCAATCTATTCCTGCTCTCTGTGAGCACCTATAGCCTACCGTGTGTTAATACAGCCAAATTCACCATATAGTTTGCAGTCTGTTTTGGGGCGAGTATGAAATAAAAACACGGTTGGTCACGGCTCATAAATCGCTTACTAGCCTACATGTACATTGCAAGTGTCTGGCCGCTCTATATTTTATGATTATGACATTGACTTACAAAATAATCAGGTTAATGACAACAGCCGTGTGATTTATCGACATTTGAAATGAGTGTTCACAGAGAAGTTGTCATAACTTTCCATCTCCTTTAATATTTCCACACTTGTAGCACTGTATGTTCTAACAGATCCTTGACTAAATATCTGCAATTATGTGCATAACAGATTATGATTATTTATCCAGTGCAGCACTTGTATGACATGAGATACATTAAGAGAATTCACATGCTACCACTGCACTTTCATGGAAGTTACAGATTGGCATTGTGTTCAGGAGAACCCTGACGGTCTTTTTTCACAACGTACAGGATCTCCTTAAAACTTCTTTCTTTTCGGAGTACTTTTATGTTCAGCTGTGTAATAACATGTCTGTGCATATGTTTATGTTTGTATGAGGTAGAAAGGATTGACTAAAGGTTTGATGTGTGTGTGTTTGTGTGAAGAGAGAGAGAAAGTAGTGTGTGTATTGTGTGTGTGGCCTGCCCTCCCTACATCTCTAATCCCTGTAATAGAGTGCAGATCATGAAAAGCCCTCTAGCCTGGCCAGCCAGCTCCACTTCACCATATGTCTGATAGCGCTACATTCTCCTCAAATTATCATTCCCATCATTTACTTAAGAACCCCGAGTCCTTCTAACCTTCCCTTCCATCCATCCATCCATCCATCCACATGTTTTGTGTTGAGTTAATTGATGCTTTTCTCATTTAAAAGAGAGAGGAGCACATAAAAACTGAGTTTTGTTAAACATCTAAAAAGTAATCCACAGCACATTTCAGCAAAGTTCAGTTCCAAACTCATTTGTCAACCACTTAAAGGGGACATATTATAAAAAAAGTGAGATTTTCATGTTATTTTATTATAAAGCAGGCTTAAGTCCTATATAAATATTGTGAAAGTATCAAAACGCTCAATCCACAGGGTAATACACACTGCCTGTATTCACAAACTCTGCATTTGAAACAAGCTGTCAGTATTTCTGTCCATTTGTGATGTCACAAATATACAATATTTATAACCTTTACGCAGTTTTAAACATAAACATTCTAAATGTGTCCCAGTTTATTCCTGGTTGCAGTGTATGTGAATGTCATCAGCTGACAGGAAGTACACATGGACCCAAGCTGTTGCCTAGCAACGCAATCTTTTGCAATTCCGTTGAAATGCACTAAAACGGAGCGTTTAAGACAGAGGGTAAATATAGGCAGCGGCAGCTGTATCTACAACACAAAATACAAGTATGAACCTGAAAATGACCATTATATGGGACCTTTAACTTAACCGGAAGGGAAACCTTTCGTTGTTGTCACTGACCACTCTTCGTTGTTGTGGGTCTTTAACACCAATAAAGCTAGCTCCAGGCTTATACGCTGGGCACTGCGTCTGCAGGAATTTTCTTTTACGATTGAATATCGTAAGGGTAAGTTGAACAACGCACTGGATGCTCTGTCGCGGGCCACTGGTTCGGCCTCCCTTGCATTGTACACTCGTTCCCTGACACGGGATGAGAAGTTTGTACCTTTTCCTCTGACTGATGAGGATGTCTGGAAAGCCCAGAGGAGTGATCCAGACATCCAGAAAATATATCAGGCACTGCTCACTGATGACAAACCTGGCGGTGAAGCAGACTCCGGTTTTGTCATTTTGGAGGATACGGTTTACAGGAAAACCAAACATCTTGACCGTGGTGACCTATACCAGGTATATGTTCCACAGTCACTTCGTCCAGTCGTCTTGCATGCATACCACGATAACCCTTTGAGTGGTCATTTTGGACGATATAAGACCCAGCAAAGGATTCGTGAAGTTGCATACTGGCCGAAAATATGGACAGATGTCGCAGAATATGTAAGATCTTGTACTATTTGTCAGAAATATAAACCTGAGTCCAGGAAGCCTGCTGGCTTGCTCCAGCAGACAAAGGTAACGGAGCCATGGGAAATGCTTGGTTTGGACCTCATGGGCCCTCTGCCTCGTAGTTCCCTGGGAAACACCCAATTACTTGTTGTGGTAGATTATTATAGTCGTTGGGTTGAGTTGTTTCCTTTACGTAATGCTACTGCTTCCACAATCAGCAAATGTCTGCGGAAGGACATCTTTACACGTTGGGGTGTCCCAAAACATGTCTTATCAGATCGGGGACCTCAGTTCGCATCAGAGGTTTTCAAAGAGTTGTGTGATAGCTGGGGGGTTGTCCATAAACTCACAACTGCCTATCATCCACAGACTAACATGACTGAGCGTATTAACCGCTCACTAAAAAGCATGATAGCTTCGTATGTTGGAGAGAAGCATAAGAGTTGGGATCGTTTCATACCGGAGTTGCGTTTTGCCCTGAACTCTGCAGTCAATGAAGCCACCGGCTTTTCCCCAGCTGAGTTGCTGCTTAGAGGATCTTTGAAGGGACCTTTTGCCAGAGCTTTTGAGCCCTCTTCTCAGGTCCCACGTGCGCTGAAAAATGTCCAAGCTCTGGTAGAGTCCAATCTGGCACAGGCAAAAAGGAAACAGGCTCATACCTACAACAAAAACAGGCGACATGTCACATATGAAATGAAGGATAGGGTCTGGATGAAAGCCCATCCCGTCTCCAAGGCTTCCAAAAATTACACAGCTAAACTGGCCCCACGATGGATTGGTCCGTACCGCATTGTTGAGCAGGTAGGCCCTGTGAATTACAGGATTGTGCGTGAGGACACCGGAAAGGATCTAAGGGTGGTTAATGTGTGTGATTTGAAGGAGTGTCGCCCAACCTCTGTTGAAGTGGAGGCTCAGGAGAGAGAGGCGGTCATGCGCATTTTTCTGGACAGTGACACTAGTGATGAGGATGAATTTATGGGTTTTTTGTGACATTGTATTAAAGGTAAATAACTGTCTAAAGGATGTGTGTAAAACACCTTGGAGGCGGTGTTTATTATATGGGGGAGGGAGTGTGGCAGCTGCCAATTCTCTGGTGTTTGCTGTTGTTTCCCTTTTCCCTGGTGTTTTTTTGGTTGAGTTGCTGAGTGATTAGAGGGTTATTCAGTTCACCTGTTGCGCAGGGTGTGGGGACTGGCTCTTAAATGATAGTTGAGAGCAGCTTGGTGCATTCCCCTCTTGGCCAATCAGGGTGTAACGACGCCCTTTCTGTAGGGCTTAAAAGAGGAGGGAAACTGCACACCCAGTGTCATTCTGATCTTTCCTTCACTCAATGCAACATGTGTTATCAGCTTTACCAGAAACTCTGGTCTGTTTTTGGCCCTTTTGGGATTCTGTGATCTTTGTGTTTTGTTTGTTGAGAGTGTTGACTCTCCTAGTTGGGGAAACAAGTTAAGTGCCAACCAATTGGGTTACCTGCACTGGGACGTTTAGGTACTATTTGTGCAACAATCTGGCTTGCCTTACAATAGCCTAACGCCTGCAGGCTGTATTTTTGTATTCTATTCATTTGTTGATTTTCAATGAAACCCTTTATACCCCTTTCTTTTAGTGTATTTTATTTGGGAAAACTTTAAGGAGGGTAAAAGGAAAAGCAAAACCAATATTTCAGTTTCCTTAATTGTTTGTTATTATAGAGGCATTTGTTCATTATTGAAGAGGCATTTGTTCATTATTATTATTAAGAAGGCATTTTATTTTATATTATTATGTGGATGGGAACTGTTTTTCAGTTCTGACTGAATAACTAAAGTCTGGGGAACTCAGTACCGCCACATTTTAGTATGGTTAGCACTGCTGTACATTTTTTTTCTTTTCAGCATCCAAGTCATTGTCATAACACCTATCATTAAAAGAAAACGTTGGACATTTACAGTGATAAAAAATATAAAATATCTCCCATTGTTTTTCTTTGTATAAAAGCTGAAAAAAACCTGTTCCATTGTAATATGGGAATGTAGGCTCAACACTGTAAAACCGGCCATGAAACCCACATCACCTTCTTTCTGTTTGCCTCTTGACTGTAGTTTGATGAAGGTTTTTCTACAAGGCCACAGAAGGCGTGCTAAGCCACACAGAGCTCTATACATACAAGCCTCTGGCTCATTATTCCCCTCAAGTGCTGCCGCTGCTGCAGGACTTTGAAGTCCCACATTCATCCATCTCTTTCTCTTCTCACCCTTCTCTATCAGTGCCTCTGTCTTGCTCACGACTAATACCATAATGATGTAAAGATGCAGAGGAGGAGGGGATTTAAATTAGAGCACCGTCTTTCTCTCTCATTGTATTTAATGGCTCTTATTGTGAGAGCTGTCAGGCCACAAGGGATCCCTGAAGGAGGCATAGGGCCATTCCTCCTGCCACTCTGAAGAAAGGACGACGGGAGAAGTGGATCAGGAGAAGGAGCATGGCCGGTATAAAGACCAAAAGTAGAGAGATGTGAGACGGAGAAAGAGTGCCAGCGATAAGTATGCAGGCTCCTTTCTTGGCTTTTAATTAAAACACCCTGAGAAATTCTGAACAAGCCTCTTCTTTCTTTCTCTGAGTTCAGAGCTTAATGTGTTGGAAAACTCGTCTGGGTTGTAATGTGAGAGGGGCGAGAGAGGAGTTGAAGAGTGGGATGCTGAAAGCAAATGAGAGGCTGTTTACAGATAAAGCCATTAACATTTCTCGTTAATCAATTAACTCATTCATGGATAATGAAAAGACTAATTAACTCCTGGTTAAAAGGCCATGGGAGGCTTGTGAAGGAGATCGTTGCAGAATGAAGATGTGCTACAACAATAGTCTGAACAAATCAGCCATTTAAAAATTAGACGAGTGTAATGAATTGCTTTAACATGAAAGGTAAATGAAAACATTTGAAGTATTTTCTTCTTTGCCTTTTCTCTCCTTTCTCATCCAAATCTCCTCTTTTCTCTCTCTCTTAATCCCTCAAATATGCTGTTTCCTTTCCTTTCCTCTTCATTCCTTTTCTTTCCTTTTTTTTCTAGAGTGGGATGAGAAAGATTGTTTGTTGGACTTTGCTAACATACTCTTGACATGCAGAAAATGGCATATAGCATTTAATGATTTAAGTCTGTGCTAATATCTCCGTCTCAGAACTCCAATACCCTGGACCCAAACTCTCTCTATATCTGCCCGTCTCATCCCCAACTGAACTAGTGACAATAGTGCATCTGTGTGGGCAGGTGCTTCACGTGACATCTTCTTCTTCTTCCTCATTTAAAAATCCAGAATTTCTGAATATGCAAATATTGTTCATTTAAAAAGTTTTTTCAGCTGGATATCTACTGTCTCCTGACTGTAGAAACACAATTGAGGTTTAGATGATGTGACTATGTGATGGACCATGCTGTTTTCATAAACTGTTCGAAGAAAAAAAGGAAATGCACTTTAACTTGTATAAATATCACATGAAATGCACTGTAACATGAAATCAATTTGTATGCAATCCACGGAATCTTGAACCAGGACGTATAAAGAGCGACAAACGCCATGTAGAGAGGAGGTCGGTGTGGATGGGTGGGTCAAAAAACTCTAGTCTTTCACCAAGGAGACTGCTGTTTGTGTCTCGTGTGAAACCAAATGTCAACGTTCATGTATTTGTCACGTAAATTCCGTACTTAGGTTACGCCACTTATGGTGTTATTTCAACCCAAACTGCGATCTTTTCCTATAAACCTAACCAAGTCGATCTATTCCTATAAACCTAACCATGTCGATCTTTTCCTATAAACCTTACCAAGTCGATATTTTCCTATAAACCTTACCAAGTCGATATTTTCCTATAAACCTTACCAAGTCGATCTTTTCCTATAAACCTAACCAAGTCGATCTTTTCCTATAAACCTTACCAGGTCGATATTTTCCTATAAACCTTACCAAGTCGATCTTTTCCTATAAACCTAACCATGTCAATGAAGATTGACCGGTAGATCGAGAGCTTTGCCTTCCGGCTAAGCTCTCTTTTCGTCACAACGGTGCGGTAAAGCGAATGCAATACCGCCCCCGCTGCTCCGATTCTCCGGACAATCTCATGTTCCATTGTCCCCTCACTCGCAAACAAGACCCCGAGGTACTTGAACTCCTTCGCTTGGGGTAAGGACTCATTCCCTACCCGGAGTAGGCAATACATCGGTTTCCTGCTGAGAACCATGGCCTCAGATTTAGAGGTGCTGATCCTCAACAGGACCACATCATCTGCAAAAAGCAGCGATGAGATCCTCAGCACACCGAACTGCAAACCTTCCTCCCCCTGACTACGCCTCCATATCCTGTGCTTTTCTTAAATGTATTTGGTATTTTTTGTTGTCTAATTTCTGTCTTAAATGCCCCTTTTGACAACTGTATTTCCACCTTAAAGACAATGGTGTACGTGGTTTGCTATCATGTATAATCCAGACTTAAAAACGTGTGAAACTGTAGCTTCCAGCTGACTGATAGCAGCTGTTATTCTATCTGTATGCTTTCCCTGTTCCTATGAACCAAGCTGGGTATAATCTGATCTGCATATGTTCAACATCAGTTTCTGGGCTTTCATCCCTACTGGTAAATATACTCCTAGGAAGTGAATAGCAAACAATACACTTTTTACTTCACAACACATTTGTGTCCAAATGATCTAACCTGATCAAATGGAACACGTTTGCATGGGTGTATGGAAGAGTATGCATCTGCATTTCATCAGTGTGCACTCCTGCAATTACTAAACAGCTATTTTATTTGTTATCTTCAATATGTTTTACCTTTTTCTATTCCAATCAGCTGTAATATTCATCCAATTATACCCAAGGGATATTTAAAGGTTCATTGAATCTTGTTCTTTTATTTGCACACTCGCTCTGTTCCTGTCTCCTTCTGCTCACTTCCCTGGAAAATGTGGTGAGAAGGGAAGTTAGTGGGAGTGGGTAGCAGTTGGATTTAAGTATCCAGGCTCCTTTCATTCAGAGAGAGAAACTCTATAAAAGAGGCAGTGAGGCATGCTGGAGGGCAGGGAGTGATCTGCTGGCTTCTTCTACCTGAGAGGAAACACAGGACACACACACACACACACACACACCATACCAATGGGCTGTCAAGTGCAGCCGAGAGAGGCTGTGAGTGGGGCACTCACAATGGGCCCCTGGGGATACAGGGTGACCCCTAGGAGTCTATAATTCAGAGAGGGGTTAGTCTATCATTCACAAATGCTCTGAACAGATTCACAGGGGCAAGACAGGCAGTTCATTATCGCTGTGGAAAGGCAGAGGGGATGAGGGTGGAGGGATGAAAGATAGGAGGAGGGCTGAAAGGAGAGGTAAAAGAGGGGAAGAAAAGGAAAAGAGAATAGTGAATTAAAACAGCAAAATAAGATAGAATTTCTACAACAACAACAACAACAAAGCAATAAACAACACGGAGAGCAAAGGTCACGTCCATGGGGACTACAGATCCCTGAGGACCTGCGTAATAGAAAAAGTACAAAGAAAACAAATAGGATATCTTTCATGGTACACACAAAAATAAACATTTCAAACACCAACATATGGCTTTTGACCTGGTGAAGGTTAGTGGTCACTAGTAGTGCAACAGCCCTGTAGCAATTTAGGGGGTTCAATGTCTGTACAATAGTGTCTCATTTTTTGTCCTGATGGTCCAACTGGAAGACTTCTACTCTATGATGCATAGCCACAGCCAGTCAGCTTACTGCACATTGCTTATAGAAGTCTACAGCCATACCAGTGGCTCTGTGAGGCTCTTCATGGGCACAGTGCTCTGAGCGAAATGCTACTGGCAGCATACTATTACTGTATCATGCTGATGTTCAACATCTTAGTCTAGCGCAAGGGTCGGCAACCTTTACTATCAAAAGAGCCATTTTAGGCAAAAAAAACAAAAAACTAAATCTGTCTGGAGCCGCAAAACATTTGCAGTGAGTTAGGAGCCACACTGAGGGAAAACAAAATCTGAGATTTCGAGAATAAAGGCACAACTTTACGAGAACAAAAGTTGTAATATTACCAGAATAAAGTCATAACTTTACAAGAAAAAAAGTTGTAATATAACGAGAATAAAGTCATAACTTTAAGAGAAAAAAAGTCGTATTATTACCAGAATAAAGTCATAACTTTACAAGAAAAAAGTTGTAATATTACCAGAATAAAGTCATAACTTAACAAGAAAAGAAGAAAATAACACGTAAAATTACTACTTTATTCTCATAATATTACAACTTTTTTTTCTCGTAAACTTCCCTTTTTAAAAATCCACAGGGAGCCACTGGAGAGGAGCTAAAGAGCCTCATGTGGCTCCGGAGCCGCAGGTTGCTGACCCCTGGTCTAGCGTGTTAGCAAGCTAGTATTTGCACTAAACACAAAATGCAGCTGAGGCTGATGGGAATGTTTTGCTGGCATTTGGTAAATACTTGGATATTATCCATCTTTCCTTGTCTGGTTGTCACATTACTCTAAATACAAATATTTTACCAGTGATGGTAATGGTAAAAACTCATATTACGTTTCAGTGGCATCAACTGATTGACACAAACTATTTGGTATTATATTATATTATATATATTGAATGTATGTTCAATCTGATCAGGCTGGCTATAGGATCCAAGCTGCCTCATGATCATCACAGGACAAAAATGAGGCAGATGTCGAGTGTGAACTGTGAAGGGCTGCTTGTTAACTGGTGGAGCATGATGCTGCCGTCAGTGTTGCTGTTCTCACTATTTGGGTCTGTTCAGGTCGACCACAGTTTGGATCTAGTCAGCTTTGGGTCTATTTATTTTTTTCCTCAGGTCCCTTTCAGACCAAGTCACTTAAAAAATGTATTTATTAACATTGGGTTTGGGTAAGGTTTCTATGGGTCTGGTTTACTGACAAAAAACGACATTAGTCAATATGCTTGATAGCAATATCAAATCAAATTATAACTGCTATGCAGGAAGGAGGGAGAAGAGGAGGAAGATGAAAAAAGGAAGAGGAGGAAAACAAATACAGGAGAATTACAGGACGGTCCATTATCATTAAACCTTTAACCCTCTAAGACCCAAGGGATTCCGGTTTTGTGAAGATACAGATATCATATGAAACTAGAAAACCGAAGGAATCCATTGGTAACACTAATGTCATGTCATGCTATCTTGTTGTGAAGGAGGACAAATAACGCTGCAAACTTTTGCTAAATTTTGGTGAGGAAAAACTGTCATGGCCATTTTCAAAGGGGTCCCTTGACCTCTGACCTAAGATATGTAAATGTAAATGGGTTCTATGGGTACCCACGAGTCTCCCCTTTACAGACATGCCCACTTTATGATAATAACATGCTGTTATTTGCTTGCAGTATCAATGTGGTATTGTCTCATATTCTAAAATGGTGTATTTGAATATTTCTGCACACTGGGGTCCCTAAACGGTCTTGGAATTACATAAATTGGGTCTCACTCTACAGCTGAGACTCTTGTGGATTCAATGAGCCCAACTGTATTCATGTGTGATGATGTTAGTCCCCATAGGAAATATTTCATTGTAGTGAGACCATTTAAAAAAAAAATTTGACCTCACTGTATAAAATGATTTATGGTGACCTCTAGGATAATCACACTGAAACTTTACAGCCACAAGCTAGAGATCTAGAGCATTCAGAGGATGTACCCCCCTAAAAAAAATAAAAAAAAACAGGTCTATTGTGGCACCACAATAGGAATCGCCCAGGGTTGCATGTAAAGGCAAATTTCAAACTAGTGTCGAAAATTCTTGTTTGAAGCTGAATTGTCAAAAATGTTTTCAAGACAAAATTCTGAGAATGTGCGTACTACTTCATCTGGACTACACAGATGTCAGTAATTTATTTTAATAAAGACTGATTGCTCCATAAGTGAAAAACTGAAATTAAAAATGCCTGATTTCCATTGGATGCAATGTTTTACATGAGGATTCAAATATCAAATTCAAAATATTGTCAAAAACACAGTTTTTGAGATAAAATTCGGACGTTTACCACTCTACATCTACCATGACCTCAAAATGTTGTCATTTATTTTCATGAACATTGGAGCTTTATTTAGTGGAAATTTGCAGAAGCTGTGTACAGTGCTGTTTACACTAACATGTTTTGATGCACTGTGGGCTAAATTTTTGATCATTCAAAAAAGAAGAAGAAGAAGAAGAAAAAAAAGAAGAAGACGAATATTGACAAGGCTGAACTGTCCAAGCTCTTTAGTACATTGTTTTGGTTACATTTCCAGGGGTGTTGCACAAAACTGTGGGCCCTATACATGAGCAAATTTCAATTTAGTTTTCGAGCCCCATGAGGTGGACACAAACATGACTCCAAATGAATACTAATGTTGCTCATTGTCCTCTGGCTGTGAAGACATCATATGATTTGATATAATGCCTTATAGCCATAACAACTTCATGAGCCAGCCGTGGTGGTAGTTCTGTCAGCTGGTTCTGATGTATTCCGCCCCCTAGTGGCACGCATGTAGATGACACATCACTTACATGCAACAACACACGGTTTCAGATATGTGTGTGCGTGTGTGTTTACATGGTTTCTGGAGTCTGTGTGTGTTAGACGATACCACACAGAGCTGTGACTAAAGGAGCAAAATACAGACATTTCATGCACACACATACGAACACACACACGCGCACGCAGTCACACACAACACAACACACACGCACACGCACACACACACACACACACACAGAGCAGTTTTTCAGCTCATTAGGCAGAGGGTTGCATGTCTAATCAGGTTTTGTATGGATGGTGCAGGGTCATTATGATCTAATTTACCTTTAGTGGTTATTCAGCTGAGCAGAAAGGGAGGGAAGAGGAAGGAGGAGGGAGGATGGTCCAGATCTGAGGGGGAACTTGTGCACTTGTTCTTCACACTGATAAGAAAACATCATTTCTGTATAACACTTTATGGAAAACAATAACTACACAGTTTAAGTTGCAATGTGAACTCGACCTATGATGCCTTCTTTCTGTGTCTGTATATAATTGAATTGTTTCTTTAATCATTGTGGGTATTAGCTAGTTAAAATAGAGAGATGCCTTATTGGAAAATATAGAAATGAAAATATAGATTTATTTTATCCTTAAAGCACAACCAGTAATTTGTTTTCACCATTTAATCCAAAGCTAATCAATGATTTCTTATACTCTGCAGAAAGAAATATAAAAAGAGACTGTAAAATAAATTAGCATATTCATTGTCTAATACACTAAAATAATGTTGGATCATAGGATTGCATAAATGAATTGTTAAAGTTACAGTAATAAATATAACTTTTATGAACAACGGGACACCTGACAAGGTGAAAGGGGTCCCTAACAGCAGAGCCGACCCTAGCCATAGGCGGTATAGGCGAGGGCTAGGGGTGTCCCAAATGAGGGGAGACATTTTTTTTTCTAAATTTTTAACTTTTTTTTTTGTACTATTTTTTACAAATGCAATTTTAATACTATTATTTCAAAATATTACAAACAATAATACATAGCCTATTAAATACGCCCTATTCTCTGGGTTGCCCGCAGCATCAACCTGGTGGGAGTTAATGTCACTTACTGACCAACTTGACGAATTTCTCGCTAGGTTTAGCAACGTTTGAAGCTAGTGCTGCTTGCTGGAGTTGGCAACACTGGGCTGGGCTTAAGATCTAGCTTACTCTTGGTTTCTCCAACCTATCCAAGCTTTAAGCTCTAGCAAACCACATCCTGGATCACAGAGATACTGTGGTGGATAACAATGAGATGTAAACTAAATCAATCTTGTCTACTTCAGTATGTTGTGCTGTATTAAGGTGGAACAATTTGTTCAAATTAAAACATGTATCTCCTTCTTTACAAATGAGCGTTACTTTAAAAAACAAAACAAATACAACCCCGATGTCATGTAGAGGCCAAGCGGCCCTATAACTTTGGACCCCATGGAGCTGGTTAAATTCCAAGCTGTTCTATGGTGCAGGGACATGTATACATGGGGGTCCACTGCCTTTGTTCAAGTGTGTTAAATGGGTTAAAGAGCAGTGTCCAGAAGCAGCAGTGTGTGTCCTGCTCAGTCTGCACGGATAAAGACCTCCATATGATACTGGTCAGTCATGTCCAGCACCCAGCCGGCAGGGCCGACCGGCTGCCAATCAAACAGAGCTCACACAACAATAGGTGGGAGTCAGTCTGAGCCTGCCCACACACACACGCACACACACACACGCACACACACACACACACGCACACACACACACACACACACATTGTAACAGAGGCACAGAGCCCCCATAAATATAGGCTACATCTCCAAAAAACCTATCATGAACTCTGCGGTCAATATGATGACTAATAGGGAACTAATAGTATTATCTGTACTAGTAAACAGATAGAAAAGACTATATATATACATACACAGTATACACTGATCAGCCATGACATTATGACCACCTACTTAATATTGAGTAGGTCCCCCTTTTGCCACCAAAACAGCCCTGACCCGTAGAGGCATTGACTCCACTAGACCTCTGAAGGTCTGCTGTGGTATCTGGCACCAAGCCGTCAGTAGCAGATCCTCTAAGTCCTGGAAGTTGCGAGGTGGGGCCTCTATGGATCGGACTTGTTTTGTCCGGCACATCCCACAGATGCTCCATTGGATTGAGATCTGGAGAATTTGGAGGCCGAGTCAACACCTCCAACTCGTTGCCATCCACGTGATGTAGAAGAAAACGTGATTCATCAGACCGGGCCACCTTCTTCCATTGCTCCGTGGTCCAGTTCTGATGCTCACGTGCCCATTGCTGGACAAAGGTCAGCATGGGCACTCTGACCGGTGGCCGGCTACGCAGCCCCATACTCAACAAACTGCTCCTCACTGTGTGATCTGACACCTTTCTATCAGAACCAGCATTAACTCTTTCAGCAGTTTGAGCTCCAGTAGCTCTTCTATTGGATCAGACAACACGGGCCAACCTTCGCTCCCCACGTGCATCAATGAGCCTCGGGTTTGACCCTGTCGCCGGTTCACCGGTTTTCCTTCCTTGGACCACTTTTGGTAGGTCCTGACCACTGCAGACCGGGAACATCCCACAAGAGCTGCAGTTCTGTAGATGTTCTGACCTGGTCATCTAGACAGCACTATTTGGCCCTCATCAAAGTCCCTCACATCCTTATGCCGGCCCATTTTTTCTGCTTCCAACACATCAACTTCAATGACAAAATGTTCCCTTGCTGCCTAATATATCCCCCCCACTGCCAGGTGCCATGGTAACGAGATAATCCATGTTATTCACTTCACCTGTCAGTGGTCTGCATGTTATGGCTGATCGGTGTATACCCCAGATTATATCGTATGCCAGGATCAGACTACACGATATTTTTGTCTTTGACGATGGTCACCATGTCAGATCTAACGATCACAGTGTCATAAACTCTTACAGTGTCTTGGTCGGGTGACTGGCAAGACTACACGTATGACCACGACCAATAATAATAATAATATATTAGATTTTTTTTATATAGCGCTTTTTAGTGCTCTCAAAGACGCTTAAATCAATCCAATCATGGCACGTCGTATTTCACGATCATGCCCGAGTTCAGACGTCATCGGGGAGGCGGTTGAAGCAACTGTCAAACATGGCGACAGAAGCGTTGTGTGTGATGCTGGCGGTCTGGTGTTGCGAAAAGAAAAAGAACAGAAAGAAAAAAGTAGTTGTGGATGTGCTCCTGGGCGGCACGGAGCGGACGGTATGGGCTGTCCATACTTCAAAACAGAACTTGAGGTAACAAATGTTTGAACATTACATAGGTACAAGTGCCTAGCTAGCTAGATAGTTTATGTTGCTGCTGTTTGTTGAAAAATCTCGTGGAGGAAAAACAATTGGTAAACGACTGTTTGGTAAATGAAGATGTATTTTTTATCAGGCGGTTTTGCAGTCACCCCAACTGAAATCAACAAAAAGTCAATACAGATCCCGTTTACATCTGCCACCAGTGGCCTCTGAAATGACAGCATACGCCATTCAATGATAGGCTATTAAGTAGCGTACACACACAAGCACTCCACTTTTAAGGTCCTATGTATGTTTTTAGTCACCGTAGCATGTTTGCTTTATAAATAGTAGGTTTCCAAGGATTTATATGCCTGTCATATAATATTTCTACCAAAAATCACTGAAGTAATCTATGTAAGATCATTTTGGGTGAATCAAACATGCTGAGTTTCCAATTTTGAATGCTCAGTTTAGTGCAAAAGATTCTGTTGCTTTTATTCTTCTGTAGGACAATGACAGGAGGGGTCTTCGGGAACTCCTGAGGATGGATGTGGAAGACTTTGATTACTTACTTGGAAAGGTAGCACCATTTATTCAAAAAAAGGACACCAAACTGAGGAGGGCTATCGGTGCCAGACAGCAGCTTGCTACCGGTAATCATAAAAGTCAACATAAGAAAATGATGATAGTTTCAAATACAATGAGACACACAGTAACTTGTCCTGCTCCATAGGAGAGTCGTTCAGATCCCTGAGCTTCCAGTACCGGATTGGCCGACCTACTATCAGCGGGGAGAGGGAGGTTCGTCCCGAAGTGGCTGCTGTATTGATCCCCTCCACCTTAAAGAAGGGAGCTTCACTGAGCTGTGAGTGTGACTACAAACAGAGTTCACTCCACCACGGAGTGGGAGGGTGGAGGGGCCGGATTGGAATTGGGCCTTCCTGTCTGCTGGCTGTGGCTCGGCGCTGCTCTCGTCCAACTACAGACACACTGATCATAGCTACTCTCGCAGCACAGAGAGGAGCAGGGTGATCACTGGAACACATGCACATAACACAACCCGTTCTCTTCTGTGAAATACAGCCCCCTTTATACTTGTGAGTCGTTATCAGAAGACGAGGTGCGTGACAAAACGGCGGCATTTGACCACCTGAACGGATTGCACACCCTGCGTGCTGTTACACCGCCACGTGGGGCCCAAAGGCTGTTAACGGACACCCAGATGTGTCCAGAGTGAAGCAAAATAATAAGAAAAGAGAACATCCAGGCAGAGGGCTGCAGGGTCTCTGTAGATACAGACACCACCACACACTTCTAGTGGGGCATAAGTGATGATTGAGAGGGATTCTTTTTGTATCAGTCTATATATTGTTTTTTTAGTTCATTCTTGCATATTTTACCTTTAATACAGGACAAGGTCAGGCCATACATCACATCTCTTTAAAGGTCCCATATTGCAAAAAGTGAGATTTTCACGTCTTTTATATTATAATGTAGGTTTAAGTGATATATAAATACTGTGAAAGTATCAAAACGCTCAATCCACGGAGAAGTACACACAGCCCGTATTTAGAAATTGTGCGTTTGAAACAAGCCGTCAAAATTTATGTACATTTGTGATGTCACAAATCTACAATATTTAGACAATTTCACAACATTCTAAATGTGTCTAGTTTATTTCCTGTTGTAGTGTATGTGAATGACATCAGCTGACAAGAAGTAAACATGGACCCAAGCTGTTTCCTAGCAACGCAATTCTGTTGCCATTCCGTTGAAATGCACTAAAACGGAGCGTTTCTGATAGAGCGTGAATACAGGTATATTCAGACAGAAAGTATGAGAAAAATGATTTGTTGTTTGAACATTACAGCATGTAAACATGTTCTAGTAGAAACACAAAATACAAGTATGAACCTGAAAATGAGCATGATATGGGACCTTTAAGGTGGGTCTCCGACAAATGGGTATGATCTTCGACAAAGCATTCAACCTACTGTACCTAACACCTACAGGTGCACATTCCAGTGCATTCAATTAAAAGCAGTTTAATAAAGCTTTACCTATCCATTTTTAAACATAATTCATTATTTACTGTCAGCCCTAAGAAATTACTTTCTCATATCTATAAGATCTCCAGCTTGGATTATCTCATTCTACCAAAAAACATGTTCAAACACATTCAACATGTTATGCAACAGTAAAATCCAGGTTCAATCCAGAATCCTTCGAAGAGCACACCCTAACCCAACCCAACAGACTCAGACTCAGTTATTCTGGTCACAGGTCACCAAGGAGCAAGGATCTCAGCATTCCATGGACACCATCCCTCTGCTTACTCAGATACCGATCAGACATCACCTATCAGACATATTAAGAAATATAGATATGAGAAATATGTTCTGTACTTAAATATTTTATAAGACAGAAACCATTAAAATTAATATCATTTTATGTCTCTTTTATGTACAGTAGTTCTTCTAGATAACTCAATTGAATACGATACGATACAACTTTATTGTCAGTTTGCACTGAAATTCATTTTGCATCCATAGGCAGCTTAGTTTGAGAAAAAGTACTCATACAGTAGACATACTGTTACCATAGACAGACAGACAAGTAAGACCCATCAAACAAAAAAACAAAACACATCACAATTATTCATACATAACCCATTACAAAATGACCATCTGTCCTCTGGATGTACATGTCTTTAGCAGCACATTAATTATTATTTAGCAACAAGATGGACTGATGGACAAAAGCGTTCTTCAGCCTGATACGGTTAAATGTCGGGACTCTGAATGGCCTCTTGGAGGGGAGAAGTTGATATTCCCCATTTAAAACATGTAAGGGATCAGAAGAGATGCTGTTGGCCAGTCTGAGCATACTCTTGTTGTGAGCTGCTTGAAAGGAGGGTGTCACAGGTTGGCCAATGATCTTCGCGCAGATTTTGATTTGGCTATAAAGTTTAGTTTTAAGTTTCACAGATATACTAGTGAATCAGGCTGTGCTGCAGTACAACAGGACACTCTGAATCACTGAACTGAAAAATAGAAAAATAATCTGGCTGCTGGCTCCAAATGATCTGAGTCTGCGAAGAAAGTAAATGTGCTGCTGTATCTTCTTACAAGTAAATTCAATGTGAGGGTCCATGATAGGGTGGAGTCTATCAGAACTCCCAGGTATTTGTATGAAGAGACCTGTTTAATTTCTACATTATGAATTGTAACTGGAGGCAGCTGACAGTCAGGAGGAAGGCCAAAAATCATTTCTTCTGTCTTACTAGTGTTAATGATAAGAGCGTTTTTGTCACACCATTCAATCAGTCAGTCGACATTACACTGATGCAAACTGAGGTCATCGCTGTCAGTCAGCAGAGAATGACTTTATTAGTTGTGTCATTCCTCTCAGCCAATGAATGTGTTTTTACTGTCATCTGATTGTAACTGTAATGCTACTGTAAATGCTTGATCCTACTTATTTGTTCCAACAAATCACCTGAGCTTGATTGTGCCATGCATGTCTTTTTTAGGGGAGACAGGTTTTTTTTTCAGGGGTAGATAGCAGGTCAACAGTATATGCCACATAGAAGTGGTGTACTTGATTTGAAAGCTGGGAACCTGAAGATTAATTTGAGAGTGTGTCAAGTTTAGTGTAAAATCTGCAATAAACGTTGTGTTTTAGTTAGGCGCCTATTCAAATGTTGAAAGTTTAGAGTGTAAATGGTAAATGGACTTGCATTCATAGAGCTCCTTTCTAGTCCTCCAACCACTCAAAGCGCTTTACACTACATGTCAGAATTCATATATTCAATATTTTGACAAGATATTTGGGTGTTGGGCGTTTCGCTGGCATTTCCCCAGCCTGACGCCCCCGCTATGCCGCCTCAGAGTGACATTTCGTACTGGAGCATCGGCCAAATGAATATCTTGATTCAGGGTGTTGCCACAGTTGCGGGCTATGTGATGTCTCTAGCCACAGGTCCCGTCATGTGTGGCTGGGACTCGTGGCTCTGCCACAGAAGGATTGAGATTATCTCCTTGGGGCCCCCATCGCTGCAGAGGGGCTCTTTGGGTCAATTTCATCTGTTACTCAGTGCTTTAAATGCTTAGAGGGGGAGAAATCGCAGCCACTTGCCTATCGCCCAGCCATTTAGAAGGACTGAGACGAAGCAAAACAACGCAACGGTGAGAAGGAGAGAATGACGGCGGTACAGGGCACCCTTAGTCGCCACCAAATCTTGAGAACAATATTTGGTTCTTTAGCTCTTAAATGCTCCACAAGTTAATTGCTAACTTTGTCTGTCTGCTGTTTGGTGCTGGGCGGGTAGTTTACAGCAGGTTTATCAGAGCTCTGGTGATAATTCTCTGGAGGTTTATCACTACGAGCAACACCTTTCACATTAGACATTTGATCCATTGTTAATACAAAAATATTCATCAGAGCAGCTTTCAAAAGACTCAATGGTGCCTGTTGCTCAACGGGTGGAGCGGGTTGTCCTTTAACTACAAGGATGGCGGTTCAATCCCCGGTTCCTATAGCCTACTGTCTGCATGTCAAAGTGTTCTTGAGAGAGACACTGAACCCCAAGCTGCTCCCTGGGTGCTTTACAGCAGCCCATGCTCCTTAGGATGGGTTAAATGCAGAGGTCACATTTTGTGTACATACAGTATATGGTGAATATAATAAAGTTTAAAGGTCCCATATCATGCTCATTTTCAGGTTCATACTTGTATTTTGTGTTTCTACTAGAACATGTTTACATGCTGTTATGTTCAAAAAAACTTTATTTTCCTCATACTGTCGGCCTGAATGTTCCTGTATTTACCCTCTGTCTTAAACGCTCCGTTTTAGCGCATTTCGACGGAATTGTGACAAAATTGCAACAGAATCGCGTTGCTAGGCAACAGCTTGGGTCCATGTGTACTTCCTGTCAGCTGATGACTATCACATCCACTGCAACCAGGAGAATGTTTACGTTTAAATCTGTGTAAAGGGTCTAAATATTGTATATTTGTGACATCACAAATGGACAGAAATCCTGACAGCTTGTTCAAATGTAGAGTTTCTGAATACGGGCTGTGTGTATTTCCCTGTGAATTGAGCGTTTTGATACTTTCACAGTATTTATTTAGGACTTAAGCCTGCTTTATAATAAAAAAACATGAAAATCTCACTTTTTTTATAATATGGGACCTTTAAGATTTTCTTTTTATTGTGTAAAAATACACAACTGAGGTTAAATGATCTACTCAAAATTGAGGCCGGGGAGATCATTATTTCTACTTCCTAACAATGAAGCTTTGCATTTTGACATTTTGAATACTGCTGGTATGCTGAAACATAACCAACACAACACAAACATAACCAACACATGTACAGCATGGAAAATGGTTGAGAGTAATGGCGTAAAACATGCAGAAACACAAATTTGTTAAAAATGACATAAAAAAAGGAAAAACAAAATGTTTCGGCATCGTGCCTCTGAGGGTATTTGTGTTTTGCCTCCTGCTCTAGTTACAGAATCAGGATAAAATGTAATCAAAATGTTCTACTTTTCGTACCGCAGCTAAGTCGTCCAGTGAATTCCCAGCATGCATCTCCATTTGCTCCATTCACAAAGACTTGCATTAATCTTTTGTAATAACACTTCAGCTCTATTGCTCGTCTACGCTGGAATTGTGTTTATCTTTTCAAACGCTTAGAGAGAAGTCATTCACTGACAGTCATTCACTCAAACTGCCCTGCCACAATGCAGCTCCACTACAAATCAAAGCCTCTTAATGATGCCATTCTTTTGACGCTGAATTTCAACCATTCGTAATTCTTTGGGAAGCTTTTGGCACATTTGATTAGGAGATTAGAAAAACTAAAATTTGGTAGGAGGAAAAAAAAAACAAGAAAAGCGGCTTTGCGGGGTGTTTACAGATTTCAATTGTGTCCGCTGACAGAGGGCAGGGTGTGTGGTCGAGGTCTTCAAGTGCTCCTTCAAAGTCACACTCACATGTTTGGCAGGATTGGAGCTCTGATCTGCTTAAATTAGTGGACTGACAAAAAAATATTTTCTGTAGACCCACATTTTAAAGCTGGTAAACTCTGTTTTGTAGATTACTAACCTGCAATGAGTTATGAGTCAGTGTTATGTTATACTAAAGGATAGTATGTTAGAACCAGCAGTGCTGTCGGGTTAGAATAAAGCACCAAACCACCACTTTTTCAAGAACCATCTGGAGACTCACACCAGCCTTCCTATGATGCAGCAGCGCTGGGTCCTGACCCACTGTGTGGTCTGATCAGTTGACCTCAATTTGCACTTCAGATTCAAAGCAAAAAAAGGGCCTTCACAGAAAGTCTGTTTAAAAAGAAAAGCATCAATTTCCAAATTCCTTCAATCTGAAATCAGCATCATAAAATACTGTAGAGTTAGTGGGGCTGGAGTGAGGATTAATAGGGACTGGTCAGTCTGATGTTAAATACTTCGGTATTTTTCAACCTGGACCCCATTTCTCCATGTTTTGTGTCTAAATGACTGATGGGGACAACACTTTTTGAAACTGGTCCAGTATTGAGTGAGAACGTTGCAGCCGCCAGCCGCTAAACGAGCTGTTGATGCGTTAAAGGTCCCATATCGTGCTCATTTTCAGGTTCATACTTGTATTTTGTGTTTCTACTAGAACATGTTTACATGCTGAAAAGATAAAAAAAAACCTTTATTTTCCTCCTACTGTCTGCCTGAATATACCTGTATTCACTCTCTGTCTGAAACGCTCCGTTTTAGTGCATTTCAACGGAATTGCAACAGAATTGCGTTGCCTGGCAACAGTTTGGGTACATGTTTACTTCCTGTCAGCTGATGTTATTTACATACGCTGCAACAGGAAATAAACTGGGACACATTTAGAATGTTTACGTTTAAAATCGTGTAGTGGTCTAAATATTGTATATTTGTGACATCACAAATGGACAGAAATCCTAACGGCTTGTTTCAAACGCACAATTTCTGAATACGGGCTGTGTGTATTTCTCCGTATATTGAGCGTTTTTATAGTTTAACAGTATTTATATAACACTTAAACCTGCTTTATAATGTAAAAGACATGAAAATCTCACTTTTTACAATATGAGACCTTTAAGTTATTTCACCAGCTGCTTGAATGTGAGGCTTAAAAGACAGAGAATCACTAATCACAAGTCCAAGATACTTGTATTGAGATACAGACTCAATCTCAGAGCCCTGAAATGTGGTGATAGGTGGGAGATTCAGTGGCTTAGATTTTGCATTTGAAAACAGCATGAGTTTTGTTTTGTCAGAATTTAAAACACATTTGAAGTTACACAGGGTGCTTTGTACATTATTAAAAGCAAGTTGTGGCTGACTGAGTTTCATTGATTCTGAAGGTTTTTACAAAGGGGTTTGTCCATATACCATTTATAGCCTGATTTATACAACATTTCATTCCTAAAAACATTGCGGCAATTGATTCTTTTATGGCAGTTGACAGTATTTTGTGAGTTATGGAGTGATTAAAAGAGATGTCCAAAATCTACTCAGTAAAAACCTTTGTCTCTAATATGTCAACAAAATGAAACAAGAATTTTGAACCTGCTTTTATCCAATGTTCAGATATCTGTTCTGGAAATATATGCAAATTAGCCTGTATTTGATAAGATAATGCCTCATTGCATTACTTTAACTTAACACTTTAAACATTTTCAGAAAACTTAAATCTTCAGTAGGCAGTATATTTTTGGCATCATTGGGTACAATTTCCATAATAACCTTTCAGCATATTGTAATTCAAGTGTTCTGAGAGATAACTAGACTTCTGCTCCTCCTCATGGCTGTTTTCAGGCTTTAGAACATCTAGCCTGTGACAGGAGACTTTGACCAATCACAGGTCATTTCATTGAGAGAGCGTTCCTATTGGCTGTGCTCCGGTCATGTGACCGGAACTTTCCGTTCCTTCAACATATTTTATAATGACGGCCACGTCACAAACTTTCTCATTTTACAGCTAAACCGTGCACTACGAGATGATTCTGAAAACATCTGGGGAGAGTAATAGTCATTAACGTAACAGAATATTGATTCATATTTGATCAGCGCTGCCTAGATTGACCGTTTGGTCGGAGTTTGTGAGTGATTGACAGCCGGCTCTCATAGACGGCAGCTGGAAGGCAGACCTCTGATCAGCTCTTACTGCTTGTTTTCCTCCGGTCTGTGAAATCTTGCAGATGCCGTTAAGAGCATGATTTTTTTCAGGTTACCTGTGTCATTTACTACTGTCACGATATAGTGACCGTTTTGTAAAAATAACTTTTTTTAATCAGATTTGCTCCAATCTTGCTTACTTCAGCTTTAATCGCTTAAATTTGTCTCAGTCCTATCACCCTGGCTCTAATGCTGATGCTCTCTCTCGCCTTTTTGACCCTGACTCTGCTCCTACCTCCCCCACCTACATTTTGCCTCCTTCATGCATGGTGGCTGTAACTTGTGGCATTGAGGAGAGAGTTAGGCAGGCTAGTACCAGTAATCCTGTGCCAGATGGATGGAGATTTCCCTCTGCCTTAGCTTTGGTCCGCAAGTGTCGCCGTACGTGGAGTTCTGCTAGGTATGGTGGACCCCTGCTACCACCTATCGTGTTGGTCAGAGAGCGTGGCTGTCCACCTAGACCAGGGGTCAGCAACCTTAACTATCGAAAGAGTCATTTTAGTAAAAAAAAATAAAAAATCTGTCTGGAGCCGCAAAACATTTGAGCATTGTGATGAAGGTAACACAGTTTATAGTGTTAGTATATAGTATATAAGTCCAATGCAGTGAGGGCAAAAGAGACACTGTACTACGGCGTATTAGGGCCACATTGAGGGAAAAAACATCTGAGATTTCCAGAATAAAGTCAGAATATTACGAGGATAAAGTCATAACTTTACGAGAAAAAAAGTCGTAATATTATGAGAATAAAGTCATAACTTTACGAGAAAAAAACAAAATAACACGTAAAATTACTACTTAATAATATTCTGACTTTATTCTCATAATACAACTTTTTTTCTCACGTAAACTTATGACTTTATTATCATAATATTAAGACTTTATTATCATAATATTACGACTTTATTATCATAATATTATGACTTTATTCATATTATGAGTTTATTCTTGAAGTCTCAGATTTATTTTTTTTCCTCAATGTGGCCCTTATACTCATCGTACCGTCGTACCGTCATACCAACGGTACCGTCGTACCGTCTTACCAACGGTACCGTCGTACCAATGGTACCATCGTACCATCCCATAGACCTACAACAATGATTTTATAAATCCACAGGGAGCCACTGGAGAGGGGCTAAAGAGCCGCATGTGGCTCCGGAGCCACAGGTTGCTGACCCCTGACCTAGGATCTTCCTCTCCGCGTCGAGTCTTGTAACATCAGGTGAGTGTCTTCTATGCACTCTACATCATATTCGTCAGCAAAACACACTGACACTGACACAGGTCTCTATCTGACATACCTTTTCCAGCTTCCAACAAGTCAGCAGGTAACAGCTTGAAGCCTGTAACTCAATGGCTGCAGCAGGGATTAAACATAGTATTTGGCTTTATGGTTACAGATATGCAGCAGCCTTTAATTCTCTGTTGTCATTTATTAAAACACTGGGTAACAGACGAATAACACAAACAATAAACAGCCACATTATATACATACATTATACATTATATGTACCGTACATTTTCTGTGTTTCACTGTGTCTCAGGGTTAGCTGCAGTGCCTTGAATAATGTCTCTGATTCTCTGTGTGTCTGCCTGCAGCGCTTCATTGTGAGGGTCAATCTTGAGAGCAGCTTGGTAGTCTTGTAGCCCTGAGAAAACATGTCACAGGTAGATCAGCTGACAGCACAGAGTAGGCGGACACGGTCATCTCTTCAACCATTCAGTTATCATTCTGGAAAAAAACATGCTACAGTGATGTATTGTTACTCTACCATTATGTCTTTAAACACAATGCAAAAGTGTTTGTTTATTATTGTGAGTGTATCATTAAACCCAAGACATACAAGTCAAAGGTGTATAGTAACAGTGTACCAAATCAAAAACGTTGCTGTTGCTGTTCAAACCTTCTGCATAGAGCTGTAGCTGGCAGAAAGCAGATCCTCGGCGGACATTGGCTCTGGCTCTGGCAGCTGCATTGGCAGCAACTGGTGGAGTCAACAAATCAAGTGCCTGCAGAGAAACATGTCGGCAGATGTCTATTCATATTTTTACATAATAGCATGATGCAGCTCTGCTATCAGAATGATTCACAAAGTGAAGCATACAGAACTCATGCCAAGGGTCGTAATACAGAAGAAACTAAATCAAACTGATATTCAAAAAAGTTAACGTTAACCATGATGATATCAAACTCTCTCTCGACCTCTCATTACCACTGAAGATGTGTCAGAATTAAAGAACTGTATAGAATGTATAGAGGCTGCCGCGGTAGAATTCTTTTGTCTCTGTCCTTGTTCAAATTTCCAGGTATTATAAACCAAGTTTCAAGACACCAACATGCGCAGTGAAGCTTTAAAGGTCCCATATTGTAAAAAAGTGAGATTTTCATGTCTTTTATATTATAAAGCAGGTTTAAGTGATATATAAATACTGTTAAATTATCAAAACGTTCAAAATACGGAGAAATACACACAGCGCGTATTCAGAAATTGTGCGTTTGAAACAAGCTGTTAGGATTTCTGTCCATTTGTGATGTCACAAATATACAATATTTAGACCATTACACGGTTTTAAACATAAACATACTAAATGTGTCCCAGTTTATTTCCTGTTGCAGTGTATGTAAATAACATCAGCTGACAGGAAGTAAAACATGGACCCAAGCTGTTGCCCAGCAACGCAATTCCGTTGCAATTCCGTTGAAATGCACTAAAACAGAGCGTTTCAGACAGGGGGTAAATACAGGTATATTCAGGCAGACAGTATGAGGAAAATATATATATTTTTTTAACATTACAGCATTTAAACATGTTGTAGTAGAAACACAAAATACAAGTATGAACCTGAAAATGAGCACGATATGGGACCTTTAATTCAATGTACTTCATGCACAGAAGAACATAAAACGCAGGGAGTAGTACCTGAGAGGAATCCTCAATGGCCTTGTGAAGATTTTTTAACTTCAGATGACAAGCAGCCCTGTTTGAATACAGAGCTGGGATCTTTCTGTTGAGCTTGATAGCGAGGTTGTAGGCATTCACTGCCCCAAGGTAGTCCCCGATCGCAAAGCATTTGCTGAAAGAAAGAGTCACCTTAGTGATGCCATGGTTCAGAAAAACTTAAAATGATAAATAGAAGTTAAACTTAAATAGTTAAACTGGTCAATAGTTTTGAGAGCAGACTTCACTTACTCTCCTTTGTCCTTTAACCAGTCAGGGTTCCTCTCGTTCTCCATCAGGTCCTTCAACTCCTCACCATCTGCATTTACTGCACGCCTGGCTTCAGCTTGTTTTTTGAGCCACTGTTGGTTAAAATATAAAAAGTGAAATCTTAGTGCTAATTCCACTCATGAAGCAAATGGTTGATTAAAGCTTTACCCAAAACTTTGATTAGAGAAGTGTTATATTCTGGGAATGTTTTCTAAATTTAAAGGCATACTATGCAGGAATTGTCGCTTACTGTTTGTTAACACAACATTCAAAGTTGGCCCTTCCCCCCCGCCTCAACGACGCCAGAAGTGCACGTCCCCTGACCGCGGTTGCCAGAACACAGCCCTGCACAACCTGCAACACCAAATATGGCAGCCAAAGTGAAAGCCAGCCCCAGATTCACTCTCGTTTTGGAACAAGCTTTGTCTGCTTGACGTTTCACCTTGCCATATTTCAGTTTTTTCGGCGGTGTGTCCGCCTTTTTCGTAGCTTCCTCTTGATGTGTGCCTGCGCATGCGTGGGGGCTACAAACCCAGTGCCCAAAGCAAAATGAGAAGAGTGGTCCCGACGAAGGTGGAACAACTCTGACCTTTAATGCGGCCTTGGTCATCTCTGTGATGTACTTTGAATGTCCACTACAAGACTTACACCTAACCTGACAGCAATTCTTCAGTCCAATGCCCGGCATCACTGTTCCAATTAAGAGTGATATTTACAGCTGAGTGAACTTTAGTGATCAACTGAAAAGCGATGAAATGGTGATAAAGATTCCAGAGCTTAAAACTCGCTCATCAGGAAGTCTCTTACATTAAAGTCTCACATTATAAAAAAAATTGATTTTCATGTTTTTTTTATTATAAGGCAGGCTTAAGTCCTACATAAATACTGTAAAATACACACAGCCCTATTCAGAAACTCTGCATTTGAAACAAGCCGTCAGTATTTCTGCCCATTTGTGATGTCACAAATATACAATAATTAGACCCTTTACATAGTTTTAAACGTAAACAAAATGTGTCCCAGTTTATTCCTGGTTGCAGTGTATGTGAATGTCATCAGTTGACAGGAAGTATACATGGACCCAAGCTGTTGTAAGACAGAGGGTAAATACAGGTGTATTCAGGCAGACAGTATGAGGAAAATAAAGGGTTTTTTGAACATTACAGAATGTAAACATGTTCTAGTAGAAACACAAAATACAAGTATCATCATCACCACATGAACATTTTTTCTTTTTTGAGGCAGACAGAGTGTGAACTGTGTGACGTGCAAGAATGAAGACACCTGCGGCCCACAGCTTCTTATTTCACTTGAAACTAAAATGCCAAACATCTGCTGGTTCCAGCTTCTCATATTTTCTACATTTTACATTGTTAAAGGGACTGTTAGTAACTTCTTACACGTATAAATCATTGCGGGTCGGTGTCCCATGCGTGCTCGCGTGTGGCTACGCTGTTCAGACTCAGACTCCAACACAAACTACACGGAAGCACCAAAACCTCTTGGTTGTATCTAGTGAAGCCCGTCTGTTAGACAGTGTTGGCCGCGGTCGGAGGATGCGGGGGAGACCGTAGCTTTGGTCTCCAGGACTGGAGTCTCTGCTGTACTCACTCTTTTGCTCCACTTTCACGTGCGTGCGTGCACACTCCACACTGCAAAAGAGTTAGTTTAGCTCTGAGAATATCTAGTGAATGTTCAGTGGACGTTTGTGCAGAAATAACTGCTGCAGCTCCTCCAGACCAACAGAGGTTTCCCGTGTCTTGTGAAGTGACGGGGCTCCGCAGAGAGAAACGTTATCGTCTCCGACCAAAACTCCGGTGTCTCCCCTGTTCCCTCCGGCCGCGGTCGGCAGGCCGATGCAGGAAAAGCCAACACTAGGATCAGCATTGATTCATGGAGAGACCTTCGTCTGGTCAGCTAACATTACTGCCAAGCAGCTGAAATATAGAGTGATGTTGTGCTTTTAGCTGACGTGTGTCTCCTCACTGTGTTGAGCAACGCTCCTTCATGTCTATGTAGAGCGAGCACAAGCGCGAGCAACAGGACGCTGACTTTTGTTGACTTAACGGCCACAGGTGTCGCTGTTAACAAGCAATTTCTGATTCTTACAAACAGTCCCTTTCATTTATGTTTTGTGTGTTTTAGATTGCTGGTAAACAAACAAAACAACAAACAAACAAAACAACTCACCTCTTCCTCCTCTGGAACTCGTGATTCCCTGAGGGCTGTTGGGAAAACTCGTGGGGTAAATGTGATTTGAATGTTTCCAACGAGTCTCGGAGCAGGCAAGTCCGCTTGTTTTCTCTTGCTCTTTGCTTCACCGTTGCCTCGTTGTTCTAAACGCAGGAATATGTTCATTAGCCTACCAATACCAACTAGTGTAGGAGAAAGTTTGATCTCACAGGAAATGACTTACCCAGTTTGACATTCCCTCCATCTTTACATCCATTTTCCTGCTTCTCCGTCACGGCTTTCAGATTGTTTTGATCGTCTCTCTGACTTTGGAGTTTTAGTTGGGATTCTTCCTCTGCTTTTTGTTTCTGTCTCACTCGCCATGCTGCCAACTCTGCTGTGGTTTTCTCTTGCTCATTGTCCTTCATTTTCTGGATACCGTCGCTTTTCTCCTTTTCAAGCTGAGATCAAGTAAAACATACTATATGTGAGTAGTTCAAGATTTCACAGCAGATTTCCAATGGTCATTTTGGACACTTGGTGAAGTGCTTCGTGAGTAGATTGTGCTGTCACTGAGTATGTTACCTTCATCATTGTCTCCAGTGCATATTTTTTCTCTGCTTGCTCTTTCTTCGCCTTGAATTGGGACTCTGAAGAAATCTTTTCCTGGTATTTCAACAGAGCCCTTTCTCTGACCTCCTTTTTTTCTTTATCATCTGAAACATATTGATTTATAATGGTAGATTAATTTCACGTACAGGTATATGATGTGGAAGCAGAAGCCTGGTTATTCACAGCAGAAGCACATTTCTCCGTGCCAGTCAACAAGTCATTCTGCTCCTCTGCTGTGGCTATACACACCCCCCCTCATTCCTGGTAAAGAGGAATATGATGGTACTGAAATATTGACGTCTCGACTGGCCACAGCACAGTTCTGTTCAGTCAGAGTCTGAAGAGGTAAATACTCCAGCTACACCTGCATTTGCAGAACAACTTCATTGTCAGACCAACGCGTTTCAGCTTGTGGCCTTCATCGAGCTCTCAATGTTTTGTTTGTGATAAAATGTGGCAGTTGCTCTTTCTAATGTGTGCCTTTGTGGATCTCATAATTATGTAGCTTCGTGTGATTGAATGTATTGTTCCATGAGGTTGAACCAATGAAGTGAAATAAATTTCAGACAGATTATGAGGCTAGGATGAATTTCTCATACATTGTTTCAATTACAGCAATGTTTAAATTAGTTTCATGTATGTTAAAGGATAATAATAATAATAATAACAGGAATCAAAACACTTTATTACTTATTGATAGGGATGCACCGATACCCCTTTTTTTCAGACCGAGTACAAGTACTTACATTTGGGTACTCGCGGATACCAAGTACCGATACGAGTTCTTCTCTGTGCCAAAAGACCCTCATTAACATTCAGCTGGAGGGTGTGAGCGACACACGGCGGGCTGGGGAGTCCCGCATACGAGGCGGTGCGCCGCGACCGGCTCTTGGTCGGCTTGGAAAGGCTCGGGGTGAAGGTGCTTCCCAGGGCCGTGGCCAAAGTGCTCGCTGCACCCTCTCTCCCCGCTGGGGAGGGATGGGGCTCCCTGCTCCCGGTGCGACTGTCGACCGGGGCAGACTGTCCTCAGTGCGCCCCAACCGCGTCGTGCCACCAGGGCGGGGCTCGGCCCACGTAAAAGGAGCCAGGGGTCTGCAGCGTTGTCGGCAACCCAACCGACCCGTCTTGAAACATGAACCAAGGAGTCTAATGCACGCGCAAGTCAGAGGGTGCAAGCAAAACCCCGTGGCGCAATGAAAGTGAGGGCCGGTGCGCACCAGCAGAGGTGGGATCCCGGCCCTGCAGCGCACCACCGGTCCATGTCACCCGCACCGTCGGGGAGCTGGAGCGTGAGCGTGTGCAATAGGACCTGAAAGATGGTGACGAGAGGTTACCGTTGCGCTGCTGTAAAGTTGTATCAGTGCCGTTTTATCGGAGCCATTTTGCGAGTACGAGTACATGAGCACAGTATCGGTACTGGTATTGGTATCGGTGCATCTCTACTTATTGATGTATTTATTAATCAAAGCATGACTCCAGACTCATTCAAAGATTTCAGGGCCAAGCGCCACTGACCCTAGAACCACCCTCGTTGGCTATAGGAGATAGGAGAGAGATGGCATGTGAGATGACTGAGGTGTCAGCTAGATGCTACTACTTACTTGTAGTTCTCATCAGATGCTCCCACAATTTATTGGTCCTCTTTGGCAAACTAATGAGTGCAGCTCCATTTCCAACCTTCGCTGTGCTTCTGTCGTCATCGACAGGTTCATACAGGAAGGCTTCGAACAGATACGGCGGGTAATGCACCTGTGCGCAAAAGAAAGTGGAAAAAATGTATACTGTATGGCATTACACATAAAATACAGCGGGTGAAGGTCAGTTGTAGTGTCACTTAACCGGAACCGCCATTTTCCATGGTAACCGTACGCTAATCCTCTCTCCTAGAGCGATTGTATTAAAGGTCCCATATTGTAAAAAGTGAGATTTTCATGTCTTTTACATTATAAAGCAGGTTTAAGTGCTACGTATATAAATACTGTTAAACTATCAAAACGCTCAATATACAGAGAAGTACACACAGCCCGTATTCAGAAACTGTGCATTTGAAACAAGCCATTAGGATTTCTGTCCATTTGTGATGTCACAAATCTACAACATATAGACCATTTCACAGTTTTAAATGTAAACATTCTAAATGTGTCCCAGTTTATTTCCTATTGCAGTGTATGTGAATGTCATCAGCTGACAGGAAGTAAACATAGACCCAAGCTGTGGCCTAGCAACGCAATTCCGTTGCAATTCACTAAAACGGAGCTTTTCAGACAGAGGGTAAATACAGGTATATTCAGGCAGACAGTATGAGGAAAATAATGTGTTTTTTGAACATTAAAACATGCAAACATGTTCTAGTAGAAACACAAAATACAAACATGAAAAATGAGCATGATAAGTCCCCTTTAATAACAAACAGACCGAATCAAGACAAAGGTAAGGAAAAGGTTTTATTCCTCTGTATTAACAATCGGAGCCTGTCAGTGGCGAAAACAAGCACTGTTAGTGGATGTAAATGACGGTGCCAGCTTGCCCCAATAGGTAGCCTACTGCGGCCTGTGAGCGGCTGACCTTCAGCGCTTCATGGAGCTATTTCAGAAAGTGTTGTCCCCATTAGACACAAAAACATGAACAATAGGAACATTTAGGTCTAGGTTGAAAAAATTCCGAAGTTGCCCTTTAAGGCCAGCGTTAGTAGCCTCTGCTATGCTATTCTCTTATATCCGTTTCATGTTCTTTATCATGCACTTCTACCTGCGTCAATGATTGTTGACAAAGCCACATTCACAACAACAACAACAACAAAGTGAGCTAGCTTTACCTTGAGGTATTAACTTTACCTTGAGGTATTCGTCCGTAGACAAGATGTTCACTTTGCCAGCTGTCGCTCCCTTCAGAGGCACACTGATGCAGACCGAGGAGTCCGTCTGTGTCCAGCAGTAGTCTGTCACCAGCAGCGGCATCCTCAGCCCGGAAATCTGTCCGGGTCTCCGTCCTGCCTGTAGTTGGGCCGGCAGCGGCTCTCCAGAGGAGCTGCTGATACTAGTTAGTGTAGAAATATCGATGTAATCACATTAAAACCAACTTCTGCGACAGAAAGGCGAGGAGTAGTGAAGGGCAGAATGTGTTTCTGCTGCCGCACGGCGTCTCGTTGCTATGGTGACCAGAGAGACAGCATGCTGCCTTCATGTTTGTCGGAAAAATCAGAACTGAGAGTTGTCACCAATACCATAGACCATACAGGCTACCATATATTGCATATAGCATATAACATATAGCATATAGGCTACCATATAGCATACATAGGATAGACTAAATAAAGGCCGACAGTGTTCGCGGCTTCCACTTTGAGAATCTCAGTTGTAGGCCTAATTCAGAGGTCAGCAACATGAGTCTCTTTAGCTCCTCTCCAGTGGCTCCCTGTGGATTTTTAAAAATGGAAATGAATAACTGTTTTTTGTTTACATTTTAATTTATCATTGTTGTAGGTCTATGGTATGACGGTACGACGGAGTATTAGGGCCACATTGAGGAAAAAAAAGAAATCTGAGATTTTGAGAATAAAGTTGTAATATTATGAGAATAGTCATAATATTATCAAGCAGTAATTTTACGTGTTATTTTCTTTTTTCTCATAAAGTTATGACTTTATTTTCGTAATATTACAACTTTTTTTTCTTGTTAATTTCTGACTTTATTCTCGTAATATTAGCACTTTTTTACCCATAAAGTTATGAATTTATTCTCGTTATATTACGACTTTTTTTTTCTTGTAAAGTTCTGACTTTATTCTCGTAATATTATGACTTTTCTTTCTCGTTAAGTTCTGACTTTATTCTCGTAATATTAAGATTTTTTTTTCTCGTTAAGTTATGACTTTATTCTCGTAATGTTACAACTTTTTTCTCGTATACTAATAATACTACTAATACTCCGTAGTATATTGTCTCTTTGGCCTTCACTGCATTAGACTTATATACTACAGCGGGTAAAATAAGTATTGAACACGTCACCATTTTTCTCAGTAAATATATTTCCAAAGGCGCTATTGACATGAAATTTTCACCAGATGTTGGTAACAACCCGAGTAATCTATACATACAAAGAAACCAAAACAAATAAGTTCAGAAATTAGGTTATGTGTAATAATGTGAAATGACACAGGGAAAAAGTATTGAACACATGAGGAAAGGGAGGTGCAAAAAGGCAAGGAAAGCCAAGACAACAGCTGAAATCTATCAGTAATTAGAAATTAATCCGACCCCTTGTCAGTGCAAATTAATATCAACTGGTTCAGTCCCAACTGATGGCCTATAAAAAGGTGTCTCATTACCAAGGTGTCACACAAGAAACATCTCATGATGGGTAGAAAACAAAGAGCTCTCTCAACACCTTCACAACCTTATTGTTGCAAAACATACTGATGACATTGGCTACAGACGCATTTCTAAACTTCTGAATGTTCAAGTGAGCACTGTTGGGGCCATAATCCGGAAGTGGAAAGAACATAATTTCATCATTAACTGGCCATGACCAGGTTCTCCTCGCAAAATTTCTGACAGAGGAGTGAAAGAATTATCAGAAGAGTTGTCCAAGAGCCAAGGACCACTTGTGGAGAGCTTCAGAAAGACCTGGAATTAGCAGGTACAATTGTTCAAAGAAATCAATAAGTAATGCACTCAACTGCCATGGCCTGTATGCACGCTCACCACGCAAGACTCCATTGCTGAGGAAAAAGCATGTTGAAGCTCGTTTAAAGTTTGCTGCACAACATTTGGACAAGCCTGTGAAATACTGGGAGAATATAGTCTGGTCAGATGAGAGCAAAATTGAACTCTTTGGATGCCACAATACACACCATGTTTGGAGGACAAATGGCACTGCACATCACCCTAAAAACACCATACCAACAGTGAAGTTTGGAGGTGGGAACATCATGATGTGGGGCTGCTTTTCAGCATACGGTACTGGCAAACTTCACATAATTGAAGGAAGGATGAATGGAAAAATGTACTGAGACATTCTTGATAAAAATCTGCTGCCATCTACCAGGATGATGAAGATGAAACAAGGGCGGACATTTCAGCAAGACAATGATCCCAAACACACAGCCAAGGAAACTCTCAATTGGTTTCAGAGAAAGAAAATAAAGCTGCGAGAATGGCCCAGCCAATCACCTGACTTGAATCCACTTGAAAATCTATGGAAAGAACTGAAGATCAGAGTTCACAGAAGAGGCCCACGGAACCTTCAAGATTTGAAGACTGTGTGTTTGAAAGAATGGGCCAAAATCACACCTGAGCAATGCATACGACTAGTTTCTCCATACAGGAGGCGTTTTGAAGCTGTCATTACCAACAAAGGCTTTTGTACAAAGTATTAAATAAATATCAGTAAGCGTGTTCAATACTTTTTCCCTGTGTTATTTCACATTATTACACATAACTTAATTTCTGAACTTATTTGTTTTGGTTTCTTTGTATGTATAGATTACTTGGGTTGTTACCAACATCTGGTGAAAATTTCATGTCAATAGCGCTTTTGGAAATATATTTACTGAGAAAAATGGTGACGTGTTCAATACTTATTTTACCCGCTGTATATACTTAGAATACAAACTGTGTTACCTTCATCACAATGATCAAATGTTTTGCGGCTCCGGACAGATTTTTATTTTTTATTTTTGCCTAAAATAGCTCTTTTGATAGTAAAGGTTGCTGACCCCTGCTTTAACAGATCACTCCAGTCTGTCAGAGCTTCAGAGGATTTGAAAACTGGCTTAATCCAGGTGTACTGGTCAAATTTAGAAGACGTGAAAGTGTTGTAGCAGCTTATGCCTCCTCCTCCTCATCTTCCTCCTTTTCATCTATGTCAATTGCTGCCCAGTAGGGAGAGGGAGCTCCTGTTTACCCGTATTATAAAACTAAAGGGTTTCTACGAATGTTCTTATCTATATGACTTGATAACTTGTAATGCAATAATTATTCAGTTCAAATCTCTCTCTTTAATTATTTCAGTTCCTGAAATGGTTAGATATAAATGCAACAACTATTGAGCCTTGGTTTGGTAATTAATCAGTATTTCACTGAATATAAGAAAAATAACTTCAAAGGAAGAAAAATATAACTGGCATCAAATAACTGGCTCGATGTTATATCAGCGCACTTACAGGTTAAACCTGGAAATGTATTAACCTGCCCTTTAAATTTAGTGAGTCCTATTCCAGTCCATGAAGTAGTAGAACTGAAACAGTCTCAATCCAAAAGCATTTTTTATGCATTTTAAATTGTTATGTCCTCTAAGCATCCTGAGACTACAGCTGTCGCCATCTTCATTGTTTCATTCTCATATATCACAAGGTTAGTCGAAAACACACTGTTTATTAGTTCACTTCACACACAGTAATACAACAGCCTAAAGGGCCAGTACACTCCATAATAACTGATAGTGACAGATCAATTTGAGTTCAGGGCAACTTTGACTACATCCAGACTCAAAATGAAGCATGTTTACAATTTGGAGATTTTCCAAAATTAAACTCCCACATTTGTCATTTGTCCATTTGTCTTTTCCAAATTTTGGAAGTTCCTGCTACAGTAGGTGTCTTCAGGACCACATGTCGCCATGATGACTCACACACAGACTCACAAGGTGAAAACAACACCAGCGTCTCTGTCGTGACTGGTAAATAATTCTCTCTTACTTTCAATTTAAATAATTCACATTTAAAATGTGGGATCATTTATTATTTCAGTTAATAAAGCTTTATCTATCTCTGTGCATGTCTTGTGCTTTAAAAGGTAAGAAATTACTTTTTCAGTAATCCCTGTTGTAATATTCCTTTTAACCACGATGTGTTAAAGGGACATTTGAGATCGAGACATAAAGAAATGAGGCAAAAGTCTATTCTTCATCTAGCACTGCCATTAGGAAACACTGTTGAAAATCAGGATATCTGTCCCTCCATATGTCTGTTCATGAAGTTGTTTGCATGAAATCATTCAACAATTTGTCACAGCAGTAATTGTCATAATTTGACGGTAACCTATATCTAACCATTTATCTGGTCTGGAGTAACATTAAAATCCCCTCTTACTATTTCTTTTAATTCAACTCTTATTTAGACAGGTAATCTCATTAAGGCTCATTCTCAAGAGAGACAACAGCAACATGACACACAGTTACAGACAGGAAAGGAAAACATGCACATTCTCAATTGTTTGTGGTGCTGGGAATAGATCCCCTCCAATATGTACTTTTTCAAAAAATGACTTTCTCCCGCACACACTTTTCTCTGCTTTATTAGTCAACGTTTCGGTCAACAAGGACCTTCATCAGGACATTAAATGTTATGTAAATTAATGTCCTGATGGAATACAGCACCTTTAAAACCACCAGCAGCCACTGACCAATGGCGACACCTGTTGACCGGTTTGTGCCATGACTGACTTTCTTCCAGTTGGTTGGACCAAAACGAAGCATCTTCAAAACTTGAGTGCATTTCTTGCAGGAAGTTACAGTTGTTGCCCTTATATATCCTTATCAACACTAAAATACTACCTTACGTTTCCCGTTGTCTTTGAACTGTACAGAACAAAAACAAAACATGTCAGAAAGTCATCTGAAATTGGATAAGCATATGTAGCAACTCATAATTGAATAACTGTGCATAATGTAATAATTTAAATGTAATAAAAACTCATTATGTAATAATTAGCACATCATGTTAGAAAACCATGAGCACATAATGTACAACAGTGTTGTGCATAACGTAATAAGTTATTACATTATGAGAAAACTAACTCAATGTAAACTAAGAATGTTGAATAATGTAATAAATTCAGCACATAGTGTAATAATTTTTTCTTTTCTTAAAGCAGAGGAGTCCTTCCAGTTTGACATGACACAAGTGGAGTCCTTCATTTAAAGCAACTGGACTTTGTCTGTTCTGAGGAATCAGTCAGTTCCAATGATGAAGCCTCAAAATTCCGGACTACAAGATGAGAACCTTGAACCAGAGATGATGCTGAATTTAATATACTGGCTGGTTCTTAGCATGTGAAATAATAATACATCATTATTCAGTTACTTTTAAATCATAGCTGATCTTGGAGCAGCAAACCATATTAAGACAACAATCTACAAAACTGTGTCTCTCACTAGACGGCTCCTATCATTTCATCTTTGTTCCTCAGGTCATGGAATCTGTACGTTAAGAGGTATAATATTTGGATATTTAATGCACAATTTCACCATGTCCAGGGCTTGTGTGTGAGAGTTAATGATTCATAGTTTAGAGTTTTATGAGTTTTATAGGTCATGTGTCAGTTATGCTATTTTATTTGGATAGAAGGCCATGAACTTGTGTAAGCTATCTAAAGCTAGCTTTTCAAAACTGACTGACAACAGCAATTGTGTACAAATAGTGTAACAATAAGGATAATCACTATTTTTGTGAAGGAGGCTACTTGGCTTTGAAATAATCATAATGTTATTAAAAAATCACATTCCTAATATCGATCAGGTTTCCTGAGTATAGCCAAGAGCTTACAACCATGACACGACTTCTTGACAAGCACCTACTCACGATGATATTTCTTCTTGGCAGCGGTAGGGGACAATAACAATTCTACTTTGTTCGAATCAATTCTAATGGAAGAACAGAGTCCTCATCAGTAATAGAAGTACTTGTGTGCATATTTCCATTGCATTGCAGTGCATTTAACACTTTTTTAGAAGTGTTCCACAGCATGGAGCGTTGTAGCAAGCGGTGTCAGTTTAAGTTCAAATCAGGCTGAAATGTGAAGCTTTATCAGCTCTCAGAGGCATTTTGGCAATCAATACTTGAAAGGGAGGTTATTCAGGATTGTCTTAAAAGTATAAGATGCATAGGAACTACTGTAGCCTGCTATAGGAAGACAGCAATGGACACCGTCACCAAGAAATTAATTAGTAGAAATGAATTACCAGGCCTAGGAAGGAGGTTATGTTTCCACCGGCGTTGGTTTGTTGGTTTGTCCATGTGGAGGATTACTCCAAAAGTCCATGATGGATTTGAATGAAATGTTTTGGAGGAGTGGGATGTGGCACAATGAACAATCCATTCGATTTTGATGACGATCCGGATCATGATCTGGCTTCAGGAATTTCTTTTAATAACTCTGTTCAGTCTGTGCATTAACACCACAGGCTTTAAGACATGCGCAGTGTAACTGATGACACGTTCATGACGCGTCACCCTGCCTCTTTCCTTCTGCCTGCAGAGAGAGACAGATAGAGAGCGGGGGTGGAGGGAGGGAGGACAACTGTAGATTCAGCGTTTTATACACATTAAACTCTGTGAAACTAGGTGAGTTTTATTTTTTTTCTGTCCAGTTTGAATGAAGTTTTTTACGATGCTCCGCTACATGAAGCTAGCTTTATAATTAAATAGTTTTCTCATAACTTAATAATTAATTAACTTATACACAAAACTGTTATTACATTGTGTACTGATTATTACATTCTGAGCTTTAATTACATATAAATTATTGTCACGATCGGGCGCTGTGCGCAGAGCCGTTGGACTTTTTTTTCCTTTCGTTAAGACTATGTTGTGTTTATCTTTTTAGTGCATTATGAGTTCTGTAATTGTGATTTTGGTTTCTGTTATATTCATTCATTCTAGTGTTTCCTGTTTTATTTTGAAATTTACTCCTTGTGTCTTGTCTGGTTTTACTTTTTGCCTTTGTTTGTTTCCCACCTTTTTGGGATTGTCTGCCCCGCCCTGATTTGTTCCACCTTTGTTCGATCAACCTGCGCTCAGTTCGGTAAAGTTGGAAAGATATTAACAGATTCAAACTTCTGGGATCAATAAGTCATAATCAAAACGTTGTTAAAACACAAACGACGGCTCTTTATAAATGTAGTAAGGTAGACAACGAGCTAACAACCTCATCTTAATCAAAACGAGCCGTCCTCCGAGGTGGACACATAACATTGGTCTCTATGTGCAGCTGGCTGTGAGACGACTGGTCAGGGACCGTCTACAAAGTGCAACACCGAAAAGAGATGCTATAAAAATAGTCAATAACTTCAGTATTATACAGAGTAGTGATACCAAAATCACTTCACACATCAATGGTCTCCTCTTGATCATACTACAACATTTAGTTTGGAAAATTATGCTTCTGCATAATTTTGGTACATTTTCAATGGGTAAAATATTCAATAACTTCAATATTATACAGTGTAGTGCCATCAAAATTACTTCACACATCAATGATCTCCTCATGTTTGTACTACAACAGTCGCACACTACGAGTGAAGGAGCATGACATCCTGTATGCAACACAAAAAAAATGTGCTATAACACAAACAGGTCAATTTCAAAACAATTCAGTGAGAAAATCAAGAGTAATCACATCGACCTACAGTGCCACTTTCTCGATCCTCTAAAATGGACTTAAATTCCCCCGTACAGTAGTAATCAGCTCTGACAATTTCCGGTCCTTCTGTACATTATTCCAGGAAGAAGGAGCAGCGTATTTAAAAGCTTTTTTGCCTAGCTCCCTTTTAACCTTTGGGACCAACATCTGTAGAACATTGTGAGAGCACAGGCCATATTGATTTCGGTTTGCATCACTAATTGACACGATCAATTTGGCAAGGTGTGCAGCAATTATTTTGATTGCTGAAAAACGTATAAATACTGCGGTGACACTCGTGCGTAATGTTGCAAGATGGATGCGCTGGCATTGCTGGAAGACTACGTGAATGGGAGGATTGGGAGTGAACAAGTGTTCAGGGATCATGACGATTTGCTGGCCCATGATGATGACTGGCTAATAAGCCCATTTAGATTCCCTAGAGCAATGCTCTTGGATCGTTGTACTGAACTGGGTCCAGCATTAGTGCGACCAACCAGACGGAACCGCGCTAACCCGGTTAACATCCAAATACTGACCACTCTGGGGTTTCTGGCAACTGGATGTTACCAGTGGGAATTACTGTAGCTGACAGGTATGTGTTTGATATGATTATCAATATATAATGTTTACCTTTCTGCCTAAAGCCACGTTTGGTAATATTACAGTTCTGTTAATTCATATCCTTAGGTCTGGGATATCACAGCCATCCCTGAGTGCCATAATGCCTGCCATCTTGGGTGGCATTATTAATTTGACTTCTCCATACATCAGGTTTCCTTACACTGTGGGAGAACAGGCCAATATTAAAAGGCAATTTGCAGCAATGTCCGGTTTCCCAAATGTAATCGGTGCAATTGACCGCACTCATATTGCTATAAGGGCACCATATGATAACGATTATGTGTACGTTAATCGGAAGCATGTACATTTAATTAATGTCCAAGTGATATGTGACTCCAACATGGTCCAAACAAATGTGGTAGCACGATGGCCTGGCTCGACCCATGACTCCTTCATCCTGACGCATAGCAGTGTAGGGAACAGACTACAGGTGCATGATGGCTGGCTCATTGGTAAATTAATAAACAGTCTTGTAGAAATTCTAAATATTCGAGCCTGATGTATAATTCCTCTCTGTTATAACCTGCAGGTGACAGTGGCTACCCCCTCAGGCGCTGGCTCTTCACCCCATTCCCCAACCCGCAGAGCGCAGAGGAGGTGCGCTACAACGATGTCCACACTCGTGCGCGTTCAGTTGTGGAGTGTGCCATTGGCCTCCTCAAATGCCGATGGCGGTGTTTAGATGCCTCAGGTGGCAGACTTTTGTATCATCCCAAAAAAGTCTTCCAGATTATCAGGGCTGTGTTGTGTTACACAACATGGCACAGAGAGTTGTCCTTCCTCTCCGCCCCCCAGGCCTCCCACCTCCACAGCATGAGGACCCTGACCCAGAGCCCCCTCCCCGACAAGAGGGATTTCAACAGGGAGTAAGGACCCGTGAGGATGTCATGTGGCGTTTGTAGGAAGGACAACAAGTAAGGTTCACTTTTTAACAAGATCTTTTAATGAGGATGCAATTTCAGACAGCACGACTCTTATTTCTTTAAGCTTGTCAGCAATTACATTGATTGTGCTGATTGTGTCCTTCTGTGTCTGCAGGAGAGCGTCGGTTAGGACGCGGCCACTTCCAGGCGGGCCATGTGCACGGGACGCACTGGTGCTGGCGACAGCCCTGGTCCGGACAATGAAGAGCGTAAACATCACAAACAGAGATACGAGTTATTCTTCAGATATCTGGTCTGAACTCTGTGTAACATTACTTGGTCAAGATCATAAGAAAAACTGTCATTGTTCTGTGGGTCATATGGACCAGAAATCAGAATGGAGCAGGGGATTTGATTTGTAAGAAACATAAAAGTGATTAGAAATGAATGAAGCTCGAAGGAATGAGACAGAAGACGAACAGAAGATGTCACAGCAGAGCACAGTAGAGGAACATGTCTCTGATGAGGACAATGAGAAGAATGAGACAGAAGATGTCACAGTAGAGGAATAAATGGCAATCCATTGTTCCACTGCCCGGTTCAAAAAAAATGGAGGCAACCATGGACCGAGGTGTTGTACAACAGTTCTTGAAAGAAAAATCCTTGTTGTACTCTTGCCTTGAAGAGCCAGCATATAAAAACTACTCATAGCCGTAAAATGAAAAGTCCACATCTAAACATCACTACAGTTTGCACATTCCCTTCCTGCAATGCAAAGTATATCTTTAAAAGGAAAAGGGATTCAGTGGGAGACAATGTGGTTAAGATATCTGTGCTACAAAGAGGAAAAATTGCACGCCAAAAAAGTGAATGAAAATTCAGACCAGCAGCAAAGACGAGAAGCGGTAGAATCACTGGAGCTCTGCGTAAAGGAGAGAGCCGACTCTTTTATAGTAAACTAAAAAAAAAAAACACCCGTTGCTGAACTGATTTCAGGACCCAGAGTCTAAACAAAAAGTTCAGAGGTCAGAAAAGGGAAAAGAATCCATGACGCTGTTTTCATGGAGATGTACCTCACTCAAAATATTGTAATAATTATGGGTTTTATTTAGATGTGGCGGGAAAACACTGTCACTAAGTCAGAGCCTTCAAATAACCACAGAATAACACTCATACTTCGAAGAGCTTTCCGCCAGGGAAAGAGTGTTTTGGGACAGGTCGGACCCGTTGACTCTTCCGGACGAGCACTTACCATACCGATTTTCTGGAGAAGGTATATGCTACCTTTACAGACTGCTGGGTCCCAAGATTCAGCATTCCCCGTCATGAAGCCATGCCCTGACCACCCCACAGATGGTCTATGTTGGGCTCAGATTTTTTGCAAGTGGCATGTTCTTATAATGATCATTGAGCCACATACAACAGCCACATTGAATCTCTTTTTGGTACAATATAACTTCCCAGGGGGTGAATTCATCTTTTTGTACGTAGTTTTCAATGTGACGCTTTTAACAACCACGTGTGTTTACAGCTTCTCAGAAGCCACTCATGACAATGAGAATAAGAGGTCCTAGGTGAAGACGCCGGCGCGCATGTTGCTCTGTGTGGCCTATATATGTATATATATATACATATATATATATATATACATGTATATGTATACATATATGTATACATATATATGTACATATATACATATATATATACATATATATATATATATATACATATATGTATATACATGTATATACATATACATGTATATACATATATATGTATTATGGCATGCCGTTCAGGAAATTACTATATATATAATGTGAAATTTGAGAATATTGAATGAACACTGAATATATTGATTGAAATCTGAATATATGGAATTAAATCTGAATATATGGTCTTGTGTTTTAGGTCATTATCCGTACAGCTCTTGCTAGACGTTTGTGTCAGTATGAGCGAGTCAGCATGAAATCTGAGTAATCCTAAATAATTTAGTAATCCTAAATAATGAGGGGATAATTAACATCCTGGTGAATGTGTGTACCAAGGGCCAAAATAATACTGGTAAACATATTCAACACCGTTCTACAGATGAAGAGTTTATTCAGTTTTTCATCGTGGAAGAGTAATGCAGAACTGAACTAGTTCAATAAAGTTGGAAAAATATTGACAGATTTGAACTTCCCGGATCAATAACTCATAAAGGAAATGTAGTCTAAACACCAACGAGGGCTCTTTCTAACCATAGTGAGGTAGACAACGAGCTACAAGCTCATTTTAAATGAGAATTTAAAGGAAACTACTAGGACACCACTAGCACACGACTAGGACACTACTAGGACACCACTAGGACACCACTAGGACACTACTAGGACACCACTAGGACACCACTAGGACACCACTAGGACACTACTAGGACACTACTAGGACACCACTAGGACACTACTAGGACACTACCAAGCGTTTTCATATCCAAAATAGTTAGAAAAACTAGACAGAGAAAGCCATAGACATTCACATGACAAGTTAAAATAAGAAATACTTCCAGAGTAAAGTCGGGGAAAGGAGAAAAAGACGGAGAGGCAACTGTAGGACCTATAAACTAAACTCCAGAGGAACCTGGTTCTTTAGTCTCTCTATTCGTTCCTGGGCAGCAACAAATATAAAACAGTCCAAATTATTCTCACCACATTTCTTCACAAAAACAAACCAAACAAACCATAAACAGGATTAATATAATATATCAACTATCTGTATTTCCACATTACCTTGTGTCTCTTCTGTTGTACAGGACCAAAGTACGAGACTTTGTGCACCAATAACCAACTGTGGAGCGGTCACTTCCTGCTGCTGCTCCTCTCTGCTGACCCTCGTCGTCGTCTTCGCCACTGCTGGTGCCATCCATTGATATATATAAGAGAACTGGAAGGCGAGGCCACATTCATTCCCATGATAGGAGAACTAGAAGGTGAAGCCCTGTTCATTCCCATGACAGGTGCTCTCCTCCTCCTCTGTTCAGGTTGACTTTGTCTTTCACTTTTCAATTACACAGCAAACTGTTGGTCTGATGCAACCTGGTCCCTACACCTTCACCTCCGTGACGTATAGTCACATCAACAGCTCAATGAAGTACCCAAGGTCTATAAGGTGGTAGGGCTGCACGATTATGGACAAAATGCTAATCACGATTATTTGGATCAATATTGAGATCACAATTATTTATCACAATTATTACTAGATTTTAGGGACAAAATATTTTTATTGCAAATTCACACTTTAATAAACAGAGTTCTGCTTTCATTCAATGTTATGCTGAATTCAAACCATCAAACAAATCTAGTTGTTAGCCTTTTAATATATATATATATATATATATATATCCATAAGGTCATGACTAACTGTAAAGACACACTGATCAGAGTGACTGCTGACTGATAAGCACCAGGATTAATCAAGTCTATAAATCTGGAGGAGAAACTATGAACTGCTTTGAGATCAGAAGTCAGTAATAAGGACATCGGGGAGGTGGTTTACAGCTGCACTGACCACTAAATCACCAAACAACTCAAGATCAAATCTTCAATAAAATGTGCCATGACATGTTATGAGACCAATCATACTCAGTCTCCAGTTTTTGTGTAACATCCATGTTGTGTCTCCGTAGTCGGATTTCAACAACTAGATTTCTCCTCGATGGTTAACGAAGTACTGGTCAGCTTTTATGTTTTACTCATACTGAAGGAACTGAGATCTGCTGGGAGTCACTGGGAGCATCAAGACTTAGTTAAAAATTATGATGTGTAATGTCAGATACTTTAGGAAATACAAGAGAGAGAGAGAGAGAGAGAGAGAGAGAGAGCACATGGGGCAGCTTTTCTAGCCTGGAATGGCCCAGGTGAGCTCAATCAAGCTGACGACCCCTCCCTCGTCAGCCCACTGCCTGCTGAGGTTGGCCAGGCCAGACAGGAGGAGAGGCGTCACAGCTGACTTCTACACGGTCTGCTCACCACTTCCTCTGTGCAGCTGTGAAGAGAAACCACCTCGAGGCATGTGATGCACAAGCTACTGTTTCTGTAAATCACTTTAAAACAACAAACATGTTTGAAACTGTAGGCTATCTTTCTGGGAAACGGTCAAGCAAGGCCATATAGCAGACATCTGTATAGATCAATACTTATTTATAGTATATTTGTTGTTTTATAGCAATTAGAAATGTTCTTCAATCACTCCACAAGGAGGAGCTCTTAAGCTACCCTTAAATTCTTCTTTAAACTTGCAATTACTGATTTATTTGGCCACTTGGGGGCAGCAGAAACAAACCACCACCTCACTGTATTTGTATTAATCCACAGCTGAAAATAGTCCCCAACAAATGCACTACTTCCTCCTGTTTGAGTAACGTTTGTTAAAAACTACAGTGCCCAGCTGCTTTAGGAAATTACTGAGCCCTTTTGAAAAATTAAAGTAAACATTCAACCCGGTCTCACGGGAAGGCGTAGAAATAGCACGACATTTACGCGGACTTTCCACGTGTCATGAGTACAAATTTTAGGCTTTTTGCGCGTCATTTGTACGCCGCGCAAACGTCCGCAGTTATATCTAAGAAAGAAAATCACTAACTTAGGCAACAGTAACAGGGTGTTTCTGCCCAGCAATGACATTTTTCATTTTTGTCCAAATTTGCAGTGCAATGCTTGATAAACATATACACCGTGTTATTACCCATCTTGACATTATAAATAATGTGATTTAATAAAGTTTATGGAGCATTTTATGGGTCCAAACACCACTTTTTCTTCATGTTCCACAACTGTGGTCTCAATGTTGATACGTTAAATGAGCTAATTCAATTATAATATGACATTATTTCAAATGGAACTGTTTCATATTCATATTACTTTACACCATATTAACATTATTTATTTGTTTACTAATCATTTACATCATTTTTTTCCATCTTAATGTGCCTGTCCCACACTTGTGAAATAATACAAATACCATATAGTAAATGTTTTAATCAAAGCCAAACAAATCTGGTTTCCATGGAAACAGAAGTGAACAGGTGAGCACATGGAGGACAGGTTGGGCCGCCCACATAGGTGACCCTCAAGATCCAGAACAACAAGGTGAAGATCATCTTTTATTCTTCTTCTTCTCACCGTACAGCTCAGTAACATTTAAACAATAACTTAATATAACTGTTGAATTCATGAATAATAGATACTAAGAGTCAAAGCTAACGTAGCAGACTATGCTAGGGCTATAGTGAAGGAATCACTACATTTATATGTACAGTAAGAACACATTATAAAGTTAACATTAGGAGATTCAGTGCAAGGTAACAACATCCATCAGTAAACAGAGGACATAAAACACTTGATTGATAACAGCTGGAGGGATAACTGAACCAACTTACAGCTAAATCTTAATGATGAACTCTTCATACAGTGATGATGAGTTGAGGTTAGGCATTGACCTCTGATAGTTGAGGTTAAGTATTGACGTTGAATGGTTAAGGTTAAGCATTGATATCAAATAGTTAAGGTTAGGTATTGACCTTGAATAGTTGAGGTTAGGATAGGTCGTCGGGCAGCGAGTCTCACAAGAGTTTTCACATTTTTTTCTTGGAGCTTGGAGGTTAGCTTCTAGACACGACCTTATCTCAGCACTGGAGGTTACCGCTTGGTTAGTCGTGATGGGTTGTTTCTTTAAGAAACTCATCTGTTCACCTGTATAGATGTTTCCTCTATTACCAGTAGATTTAGTAAAAGAAAGAAGAACGGCAAAGCAGAGTCCAGCACAGAGAACCAGTAGAGCTGCTATCAGTCCAACGTAGAGGCCGATCTTTCCCCGACTCTCTGGTTGTGGTCTCATTGTTGGTCTCTCTGGTTGTAGTCTCATTGTTGGTCTCTCTGGTTGTGGTCTCATTGTTGGTCTCTCTGGTTGTGGTCTCATTGTTGGTGTCAGAGGTTTGGGCTCATCAGCAGCTGCTGTAAAGGACAGAAAATAAAATGTGTCTGATTGTCTGAAGTGGAACCATTTTACTGAAACATGAAACAAAATAAATCCAGCAGACTGACAAAAGAAAGACTAAATATGATCCTAGTCTTCATCAGCGGTAGCCATGACGTACGTTTTACTGCTGTCCAAAATGGCGGAAGCGTAGTATGACCCCTGCAGCATGCTAACATGCTAAACTAAGATGTGTTTAGCACTAGCAGGGCTGTAGACTCTTAGTCTGGTTTTACTGACTGAGTTCTACTGAATCAACTCACCTGTGACTTTGAGGCGACATATCCTAGAGCCACTACCATAACCTGTGTGCACGTCACACCGGTACACACCAGAGTCATTAATCCTGAGTCTGGACATGTGAAGTCTGATTCGTCCGTCTCTGAGGACGTCTTTGTCCCACTGGACTCGTCCTGTAAACTGTTCATCCTGAGACTCTGGGAGCTCAACACCTTCATGGAGATGAAACAGGACTGAGGTCTTGAGATCAGCAAACAGTTCACAGTAGATATAAAGTGATTTGGAGGAACTGCTGGTTCTGGTTGTGAACATCCACTCCAGTGTGATGTCTTGGTTCTCCTCTGCCTGATAGGAGGTCTGTGTCACATTCAATACAAATGCTCCTGTAGAGGAGACAGAGAGGGAAAGTGAGCAGCAGACAAACTGACAACTTGAACATGTCAAACTCCATCTAGAGATGTTTGTCTGAAAGTGTATTTAGTGTTTGTGGATAATAAAGTGAAGGTCAACTAACCAGAGACACTGGAGGTCAGACTGAGGAGCAGCAGGATGCTGCAGATCATCTTCATCCTGTGAGAGGAGACAGAAACACATCAGATACAAGTTCAGTTATTACAGGTAGAACAGAGACAATCTACAGTCTGTCTTTAGTCCTCACAGTACTTCTTCCTCTGTGCTACTGATTACACATGACTGACCAGTAATATATTAGATTTATATAGCGCTTTTTAGTAATCTCAAAGACGCTTTAACATAGTCGGGGTGTAAGGGACCAAGCAGTGAAGCAACGAGGAAACAGGAGTTGTTGAAATAGTTTGGGCTTTTTATTCAGCCAAAAAACAACAAAACATTATTAACCAATGTCGTATCTTTCCTGCGACAGTGCTGTTGAAGTGATGAGAAAGGATGCTCCGCGGACACTGTTCTTGCTGGTATAATAGAGTTTATTACAAACAAGCAACAAATGTCATAACGAACGTCTAGAACGTCCGGAGGTCTCAAGTCAAATCTGAAAGTCCTGCACTTCGGGGCTCTCACACCTCCTTATAATGTGTTCATGTCATGCTACATCTTGAGCTGAGCGCATGACCACGAATGGCTCCTTTGTCCTGCATGTATATCCTCCAGCTCCTGGACATATCGCATGACCCTGTATGGATCCCTTGTCCTACATGTTATCTTTCAGCCCCCGGTCATATCATATGATCATATGTCTCCACGCATGCTTCTTACTCATAAGTTTACAATTAGGGGTCTCACTGTTTTGTGCAAGACTTGAAAATATACCACATATTCCCCCCTTCGAGACTTACACAAAGTCTCGAAAAAATAAAAGAAGAGACATACAGGTGTATTAACATGACACATTTAACAACCCGCCCCTTTTACCATTGAAACAACTGTATGGAGTATAAAAGTGAGAGTGAAAAACCTGTCAGACAGCTAATCTTTCTTGAAATATCCATTAAACAATGTAGACAGGAAAATTCTCTCACGGTCCCTCTGCCAAGGCGACCATACGTAGTACTTCATAATACTGAAATGAGGAAATTTAACAATTTGTGTGTGGAAATGACTTAAGCAAATACATATGGAACTCTCAGCAAATCAAAACAAAACAATGTCCAAAGTCAGGCTGGCCGACCCATCGCACCTTTCTATGGACCTTTTCCTGCCTACCCCACTGTCCCTAAACATCGAGAAAAAGAAAACATCTGAGGTCCCATTATATTTAGAAACCATCATTTGCCAAGCATGTAATACACAAAAAAGACAATTCATTTTTAAGAATACTAATGTAACATCTAAGAGAAGACATAAGACTGTATAACACTTCAGTTTCTCAGCAGCCTTGACTCCGGTGTAGTATCGGTGACGTCTTGACTCGGGATGTTGTATCGCCAGTCCACGTTCAGAGTTCTTCAGGCCATTCGTATTTTCATGTTTGAAGTGTCTGAACCCATTCAGCCCATCGGAGTCCCCGACAATCCACCACCCTCACAGTGGTCTTCCCCCAATATGTTCTAGAATGAAAGACAAGAAAACCAGTATCTTTTGCATACAGAACAGATAGAAATTAAAACATCAAACACAGAATAAGAACACTTCTATAAGTAAAAATGTGAAATTAGAAATCATATAAGAACACTTCTATGTGAAATTAGAAATCATATTGTCCATTAATCATATTGTTCATTTGTTGCCATACCCCCCTTTTGAGACTAAACAAAGTCTCGAAAGAGCAAAACAAAATCAACACTACAAACTACGCAAGCAAAAACAGAGGTAAATAATAGGATTATAATCATATGAGATATTTAAAATGGATATTCCTCCACCAATTCGATCTTTATCGCATCATCCTCATCCACGACCGTGTCAGCTTCGTGTAATAATGGCATCAGCGTTTGATCGCCAATCATGTACTCTGGTGTCTGATCAGAGTCAACAAAGTTATTATCTATGTTTAAAATAGTCCTCTGAGCTGTCATAGATGACTCTACATACTTCTCTTCTATCCTCTGTTCTCTAACTTCAACAATGTCCTTATTGCTGTTCACGCTAGGCTCTATTTTTGACATTTGCTTCTGGATTACATTAATCACATCCTTAAAGGTCTAAGATGTCATATTAGATGTCTGCGTTGTATTTACAAATGTCGTAGATGCCACGGATGTCGTCGCTGTTGTAGCATTCATCCCCTTTGAAGTCATAACTAGAGTAGTAGCCTGAGTAGGTGTATGAACATTCTTGGTTGTTTCCGGAACTAACGTAACAAGCTTTATCTGTGTACTAATCACCTTTGGAGTGGTTACTGTAGTAAATTGTTTCTGAACTTTAGTACTCATAGACGTTCCAAGATGTCTCAACTCTTTTATCAGGAGTGACACTCTACGAGTCACACGACCTTTGATCCAATAATTTTGATATGGAACAAATTTAAACTCCGGTTCTTCATAAGAACACATGTATTCTCCTTCGTCTTCCCGAGTAACGTTACGCAGGACAAGGGAACAATCATCTTTAATTTTCATCCATCTAACCTCATTAAACAGAATATACTTCCTCTGATCACGAGGCACAATGTCATCTTCAGGTCTTGTCAACAACAAATCTTCACCACGACTATTTTCCCATTTGGGAAGCAAGTTACCTCCATTATTCCATCTCCCACATTGACAAGGAAGGTAAACTGTTCCTCCTAACTTAGCTCTGATCACAGTACTCAAAGGAGGTGACGTTATAGATATCACCTGAGGCGCCTTTGTAGTTACATGTGATGCATTTATACTTTCAATAGCTTTTGCCATTGAAGGAGTAGATTTCTCTTCCATTTGTCCAGCTTTCGTCTGGAGAGTTGATGTCATCGTTGTCAATTCTCTTGTTTCCCCAACCTCTTGGGAGTCTATACTCTTATTCCCCCCTAGTATCACTAGAGACACCACGCGAACTCCAAATCCTAACTCGGACCGCTCACTTCCATTATGTCGATCGTAAAAAGAACACCTGTAATCACCTTGATCTTCCTTTTGAGGCTTATATACATAGAGACTACAGTCTCCCTTAACCTTCACTCTCCTTTTGTCATTAATTAATGTATATTTCCCTAATGGTACTGTCTCTGACAGATCTAGGATCTTACCATGGCTGTCTTTCCACTGAACTCTGAGTTTCCCTTTACCACTATTTTCTTCTGTACACTGACATGGAAGCCGAACTGACTTTCCCAAGGTTACTTCAACCCTGGTTCTAATAACGGTCTGGTTTGACTCTTTTCCTAACTGGTCTCGGGCTCCTTGGTCTAACTGGATCCCTGGGTTGTCCTGCAGCGGAGTCACCGCCCTTTGATATCTCTGGCGCTTTGCAGGCAACTGAAATAGGTCCTGCTGGGTCTGGGACATGTTGAAAGACAATGTCTCTAAATCTTTTTTCCTGTCCATCAACTGCCGAGTCATTTCTGGCATCATCAGGAATGTGTACAGAAACATCAACATTGTCCACAACCTGGGTGATCTCTCCTTCTGAATTCTGACTCTGGGGATTTTCATGCATCCGCCCTTCGGCTGCATGTTCTCCCTTATTTTGTTCCACAGAGTCATCTCGACTCTGTGAGGGTTGTACCTCTTCTCTGGGTGCTTTAACACAGTGTGATAAATGATACCATGTGGGAGACCCCTTAACCTGGACCGCGGTTCCAGTACTGTGAACCACTTCAAACGGTCCCTCACGGCGTTCGTTATACCACTTCCGTCTAAACACCTTCACGAACACCTGGTCTCCAGGTTGCACTGTGATCCTTTTTTGCTCATCGAGCTTCTCCTGCACCTCCTCCTTAGTTTGCCTGTCAGACACATATGTGGATATTCTTTTATGTAGATTAACCATGTATGTGACATACGTTTGCATTTCATCTTCTAAAAGGGCCAAACTTGGACCTTTCCCACTTGTCCGCAGACAAGGCGTTGGCATCAGTCTTCCTGTAACCAACTCATGAGGTGTCATATGTAAATCGCGGAGCTCACTAGAGCGACATACCATTAACGCCAATGGAAGTGCTGCTATCCAATTTAACCCCGTGTGCTGGCATATTTTGACAATACGGTTTTTCAGAACACCATTCATTCTTTCGCAAATTCCTTGACTTTGTGGTCTATATACTGCCCCAAGACGCTGTTTAATTCCTAGTTTTTGCAAAATCAATTTCACCGTCTTATCCACAAACTCTTTCCCATTGTCTGAGGATATTCGATCTGGAAGTCCCCACCTGCTTATGACCTCTCTACATAAGAACTTAGCAACCGATTGAGCATCTTTTCGTTTTGTTGGACAAGCCTCAGGCCATCGTGAAAATCTGTCCACCACGACTAGCATATACCTTTTCCCTTCAATTGGTTTTATCATGTCAACATAGTCCACAACTAGTTCACGCATAGGACCCCTTGTTGTCCACAAGTATAACATTCGTTTGATTGCTGTTGAAAGTTTGGAGTAAACCTTCCTCCTCTTCCGAAATTTCTTTGATCTCTTCCTCTCCAGGGCTGCGCTTGATCAAAAGCTGGCTGTGGGTAGGAGACAACTGGAACCATCGGCGGTGGCTGGAACGATTGGAGCTGAACCTGGTTCGGCTGTGGTTGTGGTACTAGTTGATTTAGTGGAGCCTGATTCTGCATAACCAGAGCCTGCTTCTTCTCCATCCTCTTGTTATCCATCAGTTGTATTTGATTAAGTTTCCTGAGGGTTTCTTGGTCCTGGTCTTTTTGATCATGTTCCTTTTTCCTATACAGCTCCACTTGGTGGGCTATATGATCCGTATAAACACCCTTTGCCATGCTTCCAAGACCAACCACCTCTGCCAATTTGCTTCTCACTGGCAGGGGCAACCCCTTCTGTATTCTTGTTCGCAAAATTGACTGCTCCATTTGATTCAAATTCGGGTCATTTCCTGTGACATTTCTCCACACTTGGTGAACTCTCGACACATAGGCCCTCGGGTTTTCCTCTTGTCCCAGTGGTTCAATAAAAATATTGTCAGGATGTACATTTGTCGGAAATGTTTCTTTCAGCGCCCTGCACACTTGGCCTCTACTTGCAGCAAACAGCTCTGAATCATTCGCAGCAGTTCCCACATATCGATTAAGTCCAGCTTTCTGTAGAATTTCATCCATACCTGTGATCCCAAGAAGGTTAGCCAACAGTCTCTTGACGTCTCCCATGGCCAGATGTGTTCCTACTGTGATTTCTTCCAGCTTTGAAATCCAAGGATATGCTCCATCTTGAAGAGTAGGTAACTTTTCAAGTATGTTTGACATATCTGTACTCTGCCAGGGTTTATACTCCAAATTCTGTCCTCGGATAATGACTGGACAGATTTTTCCAGTCTCCTTCTTGTTTCTTGAGCGCAATGCATATCTCATAGCTGGTTTCGGGGAGCTCATCTTCTGTAACTCTTTTTTCTGTATGTACAGTTCCTCCAATTGTTCTTCCAACGATCCTTGGCGATCAGGGCTGGGACTTCTATCCAAGCATGAAAGGCATTCATCTATGCTTCTTTCGATTTCTCTCATAGTTCTCTGTCTGTCTTTACTCATGGTACTGGATGTCACCAGATGAGATCCTCTTGAAGCCGAAGCATCTCTACTCTCCCAGTCTTCATCCCGGTCTCCATCCTCACTTTCATTGGAGCTATCGTTTCCTCTTATTTCCGCTCTTGCCAACATCCGCCTGACTGCAGGGTCATATCCTCCCCTGCTCCCTTCCTGATCGCTTTGGTCGCTCTCGTTTCCATGGTCCGGCTTTTGTCTCCCAGACCCAAACCTTGTTTTATTCTTCCTTTTGGATCTTGGATACATCGTTATAGTTGTCTCCGCTCGTCCTGTTTCTATTATTCTGTCCTCCTCGTTTCTGATACGGTAGTCACCCTCCTGACTGATCACCGGGATCTGAGGATAGATTTTCTTAGACGTCGTCCCTACCTCATAAGGTGGTGGTCCCTTCACTGGGTTCATATGTGAGAACACTGAAGTGGTGTCTTTTCTCAGTTTTTCTGTTTGTTCTGTATTTTGTTTTATTTCTTCTGCGACTTTATCCCTCTTGTCGTTTGCCGCTTTGATCAGTTTCTGTCCCTCATCTTCAAACAACTGGAGAATGCCAAGCTCCACTTGCCTCTTCTCCTTGCGTTTTCTCCCCTTTTTTCCCTTCTTTTGCTCTGCCTTGTATGTGGATACAAGTACCAGCATTATTTTAATTACATCTGGGTTAAGAGTCCCCTCTATTGGCCATGGTTGGTCAATTGCAGGCCAGCGTTTGTGCCATTTTTCCGATATTTTTGCAATGTTTGCGATGCCCCTAATTAAAGGATTATTCTTCTGTACTATCTCAACAGGAGTGATTACTTTTGGATTTTTAGTGTTCTTTTTCCCCATTATAACGGCTTCCTTATGTTCCGTTATTGTACTTTAAAAAGTAATTTCTAAAATTAAAACTACTCAAGGCTATTTAGATTACTTCTCCCCTTTTTTTTTTTTTAACCCAATTACCCAATTAATCAATTAACCAATTATCCAATTATCCAATTAATCAATTAATCAAATATCCAATTATCCAATTAATCAAAATAACCAATTATCAAATTAACCAATTATCCAAATATCCAATTATCCAATTAATCAATTAACCAATTATCCAATTAACCAATCAACCAATCAACCAATCCACCAATCAACAAATTATCCAATTATCCAATATTCAGCTCAAATCGTCAAACAGTCACCACATTGAATGTCCACCACATCACAGATCAGACAAACCACGCGCAATAACATAAATGAACATCTGCAATTGTCAGCAGAGGTTAGACTAAACAATCAGATGCCATTAATTAATCAAATGCATTAACTGATCAATCGGTTGCCAAGTTTTCTATTTATTCATTTATTTATTTCTCCTAACTGCCTAGAGCATGTACTCTTTCATGTGTATAGGAGCAGGTCAGTATTCTCTTATGGTTTATAAATGAAAGCAGGTTTATATGTATACCATCAATATTGCTTACGACTGAGAATATATACAAATATGGAAATGCAGGTTTTGGTTTTTTTTAAAGAGTTTGTGGATAAATTTGTACCGGCCTTTAGTAGATTGAAACGGAAGCCTCCCCTTGGACGTCAGCAAGCCACACTCCGTGATGTGCCGGCCCGCTGTCTTTCCTCCCGTCTCAATTCTCATTCACCATAAATGACATAACAGACAAGAAACAAGCAATGATTTAGTCTCTTGTGAACCCATTAGGTCCCTTTAACAGCATCATAAATTTTATTCTTAACTTAAACCCCTACCTAAACATTAAAGCACTTAGTGAACCCCACTGGACCAAACAGTTCAAACGACAAAGGAATTCTCTGTAACTCCCAAGAAAGGGTCTCCGAACGCCTTCATACACCCACATTCCACCTCCTCTAGGGAATTTTGAGACGAGTGAGGGGGGGCCCCAAACGCTACCCTTCTTAAACGAAGTTCATTGTGCATTTAACAGTTTATTTATTATATTACGTCCCTTTTAAGAAGAGCTCATGTTTTATTCAAAAAGGGGGAAATGCCCAAAATAAATTCTTGCACTCCCCTTAATATATAGTTTATTAGTATCTGTTACTCTTTCTAGGAATGTGGGCTTTTATTAGCAGAGTTTAGTTAGATTTTATTTCAACTTTCTCTGAGAAAGGTCACCACGGTAACCGATCTTATTATTATATATGTATTTATCTTAGTATCTATTAGGGTTTTTTTTTTTTTTTTATTTATTATTAATATTATTATTATTATTTCTATTCTTTTCCGAGTGTCATACGGGTACTGCAGTTACACAACTCCACTTTATTTGTCCTGGTTTATAGTTATTTATCTTATGTGTATGCGTTTATCGTAACCAGGCTCATTTCAGTGGCTCATCATTTCATTCTTTTTACTGTATCTCCCGGAAATCCCTCTTTTGCAGAGAAAACAAGCGTCCACTCCTACCGGCCGTGTCATCACGCCCAACGGCGTGAGTGACAACAGTGATCCAGAGAGGGTGCGCTTCGATCTCTGATACAGAGAAATTCCCACAATCAACAGCTTATGTTTCCCCCACAGAATATACTACGCCCGCCGTGTAATTAGTTTTCTATTTCTGCAGTCACCGGGTGGATCAGTCTACTCAATTTTTATTTTCTAACTCGTTCAATTCATTAGTCTTCTAACAGAAGCTCATAGTTTATACAATACATCGGGCCACGTATCTATTCTTACAAATTATTAAATGTCCTGTTCTCAAATCACCACCTATATATGGTTATTCAATTATAATGTGTTCTTTCTTTCTTTTAACTTTAACACACCTATTCTCTTCCTATGCATTTTATAGCACACATCTGGAACACATCAGCAGTTAAATATCACACACACACATTCAGCACTCCTACACACACACATCCTCCCCAGCTTCTTCTCATCCCAAAGTAAACACACACACACATTCTCTTCACCAATTTTAGATATCTTCATTCATACAGCATGCTTTCTGCCGCTATTTCCTTACTTTTTCTCGTAAAATTTCTGCTACCTTTGAAGTGTAAATATTCGATGAGAGGCTGCTTCAGACACCGTTCGTCAACAAATGTCAGAGTGGTAACGGTCAATCGAATTGTGATTCTACACTCTCCAGTTATTAAACTGACCATAAGATGTTGTTCCAGGTTTTAATTGGCCCGTACTACAATGCTCCTACACTTGAGGGCTACTAACCTATCCGATTTGCGGCTGTCATATGATCATTTCCTTTATTTCCTTTATTTCCTTATCTCTCTCTTAACACTCTTTACATTTATTTATTCAAATTACCTGGATCCAGGTTTCCCAATTTTGTCTTTCTAACTTGATTCCAGACTATGTCAGAGCCATCGTTTACGCAGTGACTAATATGCATGTGTCTTACCGTTAAGAAGTTGAGGGCCCCTCTTCATTAATCTTGCACGATACTATTTAGCACACCTTATCGTTACCATGAAGCTATTCTAAACTATTCCTTGTATTCCTCATACTTCTTTTCTTCACTTTATATCTTTTCTCTATTCATTCCCCCTTTTTCATTAAATTTAGCACGGAGCCTCACTTTAAACATCAAATCAACATGACATGTCCATAACAAGAAGGTTCTTAATTTACGGTGTGGCCAAACAACTCCACATAACAGCCCCAATTTATGACCAGCATTCAATCGAGTGCGCTCACCGTCTGTGAAGTTGTAGCAGTAAACCGCTGAGGCCACCTCCGATCCTGTCCCGTGACGCCAAAGTTTGTCGTATCTTTCCTGCGACAGTGCTGTTGAAGTGATGAGAAAGGATGCTCCGCGGACACTGTTCTTGCTGGTATAATAGAGTTTATTACAAACAAGCAACAAATGTCATAACGAACGTCTAGAACGTCCGGAGGTCTCAAGTCAAATCTGAAAGTCCTGCACTTCGGGGCTCTCGCACCTCCTTATAATGTGTTCATGTCATGCTACATCTTGAGCTGAGCGCATGACCACGAATGGCTCCTTTGTCCTGCATGTATATCCTCCAGCTCCTGGACATATCGCATGACCCTGTATGGATCCCTTGTCCTACATGTTATCTTTCAGCCCCCGGTCATATCATATGATCATATGTCTCCACGCATGCTTCTTACTCATAAGTTTACAATTAGGGGTCTCACTGTTTTGTGCAAGACTTGAAAATATACCACACCAATAATTGAATACCTAGGTCTAACAAAAAAGAGGTTAAAGTAATATAACAATACTTATTCCCACTATTAAACAAGATGTTAACTGAACAAAAACTAACCTAAACAATGAACTATGAGGGCAGATATATATATATATATATATATATATATATATAGGGCTTAGCCAAACCAAAATAGAACACAAAGGGGTAAACAAGATGGACACAAAATATAATTAAATACCAAGCAGAACTAACTACAACCAAATCCCCCCCATAACATTGCAGCACTTGGTTTGGCCCAGTTTGAGTCCTCATGGAAGCACTTGGTTTGAGTCCTCAGCCACACCCCTATCTCCACCAGGAAGTCAGCTCCCCCAACAGCCAACTCAAACAAAGAAACAAATGATTAATATAACAAATAATAATATGTGTAACCTCACAGTGTTAATGTGTGAATCTAAACTATATAAGGTTAAACACAAATAAACAAATATGTGATGTTAATTGTAAAGGTATAGTTGGCTGCAAATTAAATGAACCTGTGTAGGTAGTAAACTAATGAGATGAGAGAGTGTGAATCGGAATGATATTACCCTGTGTGGCTGTGACCATCACACACTCCCCCCCTTCAGGACCCTCGCTGGAACAGCGAGAGAGGTAGTCAGCTGTGAGGTTGTCCTTGCCTGGGATGTGCTGCACGCTGAAGCGGAATGGTTGTAGAGCCAGGTACCACCGGGTAATCCTTCCATTCGTATCCCTCATCCTCTCCATCCACTGAAGCGCCTTGTGATCTGTCTCCAGGGTGAATTCTCTCCCCAGGAGGTAGTACCGGAATGAGTCGAGGGCCCACTTGATGGCCAGTGCCTCCTTTTCCACCGTCGAATATCGAACCTCTCTGGGGAACAGTTTCCGGCTGATGAAGGCAACTGGATGACGGTCGCCTGGTGGTCCCTGGAGCAGCCACTGCCTCCCTCAGGCCACTGGATCTGATTGGGACACTGGGATCTAGTCAGGTCTGTGAGTAGAGCTGCCCTGGCAGAGAATTGCGGTATGAAGCGGTGATAGAAGCCTGCCATTCCCAGAAAAGATCGTAGCTGTTTCCTTGTTTGTGGCAAAGGACATGACTCGATGGCGTGGATCTTGTTGACCTGCGGCCGTATCACCCCATTTCCAATGACATAGCCCAGGTACTCCGTCTCTGCGGTAGCGAAGGTGCATTTTGATGGATTTATGGTCAGACCCGCAGAGTGGAGACCATCTAAGACAGCACACAGATGTTCCATGTGCTCCTCCCAGGTGGTACTGTAAATGACAATGTCATCCAGATATGCTGCAGCAAAACCAGAGAAATCACAAAGTACCTGGTCCATGAGCCTCTGGAAGGTTGCTGGTGCCCCATGCAACCCAAATGGCAGGACTGAACTGGAAGAGACCCCATTGTGTCCTGAAGGCTGTCAGCTCCCTGGATCGCCCTGTGAGTGGAACCTGCCAGTAACCTTTGCACAGATCTAAGGTGGTCAAGTATTTCGCTTTTCCAAGCCGTTCAAGTAAATCATCAATTCTTGGTGTTGGATAGCAATCAAACTGAGAAATTGAATTCAGGTACCTGAAGTCAATGCAGAACCGTAGGCTTCCATCCTTCTTCGGCACCAGGACCACTGGGTTACACCACTCACTTTTTGAAGTCTCAATGATCCCCAGGGACAGCATCAGGTCCACCTCCTTTTTCAGTGAGGCCAGCAGGCGTTCTGGAATCCTGTAACTTAGTCGTCTCACAGAAGTACCATCTCTAACAACAATATTTATCCTCCCAGGATTCTCCTGAAAAACTTCAGAATTACAGATTGCCCTCACCTGAAGCCGTTTGTCTTCCGAGAGGTGACTGAGGTCATGGTCCAATGCAGCTTCCGCCGCAGGCAGGTATTGCTCCTCCACTTCCTCTTCCTCTAGCACATCTCTGATGAGCATCACTTCTGCTTTCCTTTCAGGTCGCTGCACCCACTCCTTCAAGAGATTTATATGCAGTACCCTACTTGAGCGTGGCCGCCCTGGGGTTGATACCTGATATGTGGTGGGCCCCAGTTTCTTCAGGATCTCAAATGGTTCCTGCCACTTTGCTAACAGCTTGTGGTTATCACTGGGGAGGAGCACTAGCACTTTTTGTCCCAGATTGAAGGATCTCTGTCGGGCTGACTGATCGTACCAGGACTTCTGCTGTTTTTGGGCCTCCGCCATGTGTGATTGGGCAAGCTCACCCATTTTCTCCAATCAGTCTCTCATCTGGACAACATAGGATATAATGTTAACAGATTTCATCCTCCCCTGGTCTCCCTCCCAAATCTCTCTCAGCAGTGAGAGAGGCCCTCATACTTCATGTCCATACAAAAGTTCAAATGTAGAGAAGCCAGTGGAGGCTTGGGGTACTTCCCTGTATGCGAAGAGGAGGTATGGCAGCCACTGATCCCAGTCCGTACCAGTACTGTTCACAAACTTCCGAAGCATCTGCTTCAGGGTCTGATTGAAGCGCTCCGTCAGTCCATCAGTTTGGGGATGATACGGCGCGGTCCTCAGGCTCCTAATGCCAAGTAACTGATACACCTGTTTCAGCAGAGTGGACATGAAGTTAGTTCCCTGATCAGTCAATATCTCACAAGGGAAGCCTACTCTGGAAAAGAACTGCACCAAACAGAAAGCTACTGATTTTGCTTTTATGGATTTCAATGGAAAAACTTCAGGGTACTTTGTAGCGTAATCTGTTATGACCAGCATATAACGGTTCCCCCCCTTGCTTCTCTCAACAGGACCGACAATGTCCATCCCAAGGCACTCGAAGGGGGTGCCAATGATGGGCAGCGGTTGAAGTGGAGCTCTGGAGGGAGTTTTAACAGATGTTATTTGGCACTGAGGGCAACTTTTACAGAATTGTGCAACCTCTTTGCGTAGTCCAGGCCAGTGGAAATGCTGTTTGATGCGAGCTGTGGTTTTATGCTTACCTAGGTGGCCAGCCCAGGGAACTGAGTGCCCCAAGGCGAGTACGGTGGCTCTAGCTGCTTGGGGAACCACTAGCTGCAACACTGACCCCTGTTGACGGTAGAGTATGCCATTTTGCAGAATATACTCATCTCTGTTGAAGTCCAGCTCAGTTCCGGGTTCTCTCTCCTTCACTCTCTGAAAAAGAGACACTAAAGATGGATCAGCTTTCTGCATGTCAGTGATATTGGCTGGTATCTGAAACCCTAAAGATAATTCCGGCTCAGTGTTTGTTAGTGGTTTCACCACTGTGTGTTGGAATTTCTCCTGCTTCTTTTGTCTCCGGGTTTTCCCAGACTTCACTTGTATTGTCTCCAACTCATCGTTGAAAAAAGGCAGGGCATTGAGAGTCTCGGAGTGCTCAGTGCATTTGGTTGCCTGTGCTCTTGTAACCGCAGCATTACATTTTCGGCTTTCATCTTGCTCCAACAAATCAAAGAGCACTGGAAGGTCTCGTCCTAGCACAGCAGAATAAGGCAAGTTATCAGCAGCCCCAATGTTCAAGAGGTAAGTTTGCCCCTCTATTTTTAAGTACATGTCAGCTGTTGAATAGCCCTTCTCATCTCCATGCACACAACAGATTGGAATGGTGTCTCTGGTGTTGATAATGTTGGGTGGTACAAACTTCCTGTGCACAAGTGTCTGATCACTCCCAGAATCAAGTAGGGCCTTGATAGTTGTTCCATTAACTTCAATGTTGATCATTTTACCAGACTGGTCATTTTTAAGCTCCGGTTCAACATGAGGGCGTGGTACACAGCACATTTGCGTCATTTTAGCTGAATTGTTAGGGCACATGGGGTTTGTATGGCCTTCTAGTCTACAGAGATAACAGATTGGCTTTTTCCCAGTAGGTTTAAATGGCCTGCTAGCTGGCTGGTTCTCCCACATGGGAGTCTTACCCCCTTGATTGTACTGTTGGGCTGGTCTGTGGCTGTCCTTTGTGCTCCATGTGTTGTAGCAGTTGTAGCTCCATGATTGTCCTTTCTTCCGGGCAGCCACAAAGACATCAGCCAGCTTAGCAGCCTCCATTGTCGAACCTGGGTCATGCTCTCGGATCCAAACCTGGAGCTCAGGGGACAGCATTCTTAAATATTGTTCCAATATGATCATTTCACCTATTTCTTGGATAGTTTTACCTTTTGGCTGGATCCACTTTCCATAAAGCTCCTTGAGCCTTGCATACAACTCTTTGGGGCTCTCATCAGGGTTGACCTCTAGGGAGCGGAACCTTTGCCTGTAGGTCTCAGGGTTAATGTCATATTTAGACAGAATGGCAGATTTTACATGGTCATAGTCAAGGGAGTCATCAATGTCCATATGCACATATGCACCTCTAGCTTTGCCTGTCAGCAATGGTATTAAGTGAAAAACCCAGTCTGATTTCTGCCACCGGCATGCTACAGCAATGCGCTCAAATGCAACAAGAAAATGTTCAATGTCATCATTATCATTTAATCTTTCCAACCTGGGCACATGGTGTGCACAAAGCTCACCTGCTGAGGCCCTGTCTTGATTGGCAGTCATGGTGATTGGTTGTTGGGGACTGGGCTCAGCTTTGGCCTGAGAATGGTGTACGGGGGATGGGCCATCAGCTTCCTCAGAGTCTGCTATCAAAGCATCTGGTAGTGGAGGTGTTTGGGCCTGAACTTCTAACTGCAAAAGCTGAAACTGCTGTTGGAGTGCTTGAAAACACTGTTCCTGTCTTGCAGTTACCTCATCTTGCTTAGCCACACGGGCCTCCTGCTGCCCCATATGAGCCTGAAGAATGGCAACCACGTCCGACAAGGTTGGCTCCTTACCTTCAGCCTCAGTGTCTTCTATCCCTCCAGAAGCTCCATTTTCTTCCTCCTCACCATTTTGCGTCTCCTGGACATTTCTTTGGCTCGCAGGTTTCCTCCCACTCTTTCCTCCATGAGGCATTCTCCTTTTCATTTTTCCCCCCAAAAAAATCAAAAAGAACCGCAAAAAACAACAAAAAAAAATCCTGTGACCTCCACTGGATGATCCCACCACTGCCACCAATTGTAAGGGACCAAGCAGTCAAGCAACGAGGAAACAGGAGTTGTTGAAATAGTTTGGGCTTTTTATTCAGCCAAAAAATAACAAAACATTATTAACCAATAATTGAATACCTAGGTCTAATAAAAGAGGTTAAAGTAATATAACAATACTTATTCCCACTATTAAACAAGATGTTAACTGAACAAAAACTAACCTAAACAATGAACCATGAGGGCAGATATATATATAGGGCTTAGCCAAACCAAAATAGAACACAAAGGGGTAAACAAGATGGACACAAAATATAATTAAATACCAAGCAGAACTAACTACAACCAAATCCCCCCCATAACATTGCAGCACTTGGTTTGAGTCCTCAGCCACGCCCCTATCTCCACCAGGAAGTCAACTCCCCCAACAGCCAACTCAAACAAAGAAACAAATGATTAATATAACAAATAATAATATGTGTAACCTCACAGTGTTAATGTGTGAATCTAAACTATATAAGGTTAAACACAAATAAACAAATATGTGATGTTAATTGTAAAGGTATAGTTGGCTGCAAATTAAATGAACCTGTGTAGGTAGTAAACTAATGAGATGAGAGAGTGTGAATCGGAATGATATTACCCTGTGTGGCTGTGACCATCACACGGGGGGAAAACGGTGTGAGACAGACAGGAGACGAACGACAAAAAGCGACATACACAGGCACAATCACATACATACACACGGACTGATGGGTAGGGGGAGGGAGGGGTCTACGGGTAAGCAGATGAGAAAAGATGTGTTTTGAGGCGGGACTGGAATATGGTGAGGGAATCGGAGTCTCTGATGAGATTGGGGAGTGAGTTCCAGAGTTTAGGAGCTGCCCTGGAGAATGCTCTGTCCCCAAAGCTGCGGAGTTTGGACTTGGGGGTGGAGAGTAAACCAGCTGAGGTGGATCTGAGGGACCGTTGAGGTTGGAAAGAATGAGATTAAATGGACACATTTTTAGCGTTGACATTAACACACGTGACTTCATTTGAAAGCATCTGTCTCGCCTTTTGGCAGTGATGTAGTTTATATGTGATCAGAGAGTAAATGGTGATGAATGTGAGATGAGACCAGGCTGTGTCCATTCATGTATGGTCACGTAGTTCACCTCATCCATACCTGTACATAGTCAGAGCAGGCTCAGGTCCAGGGAATGGCTCGTGTGCCACAGGCCCGTCCACACCTGGTTCTTGGCTGCATTATTTTGAAGCCAGTGGACTGACACCAAGACAGGAACACTAATGTACTTCTGACACAAGATGGCGCCAGTTTAGGAGATTAGATCTTTGGAGGAAGTACGAGGAAATATGATCAGCTTTGGCCTGACAGCAGTGGGAGGTGACTGAAAGCTGCAGTCAAGACAAACACACTCTCACCAAACAACTGACTCATTGGATCAAATGTTCAATTTTTTTTTTTTTTTTACCTTTATTTAACCAGGTAAAATCAATTGAGAACCAATTCTCATTTACAATGATGACCTGGCCAAGAGGCAGCAGCAAGAGTATAAAGACACAGTCCACACAAGCGACACAAACAGCACAGATACAGTACAGTATGACAAACATACAGCATGCCATGACAAGACATGAGAAAATGGCTAAAAACAGCATAGGTAAATAAATAGGTCAGAAATTAATAAACACTATATACAAAAAAAGGTGGATTACAGGATGTTCTTTGTAAAATTGTAATGGAAGAGAGAGAGAGAAGTGAGGGCTTGTCAACAAGTACAGCAGTCAACTATGACTTGTTGCAGCTTTTGTTTTGAACATGTTGAGAGAGGTGAGAGCTGTTAGTTTGAGCGTGTTTTGTAGTGAGTTACAGTCATTTGCAGCGGCAAATGATCAATAAAGTGTCAGGAGGAGGAAATATCTGCTTTGAGATCAACAGTGACTCACACTCTCACCAAACAGACCTAACCCTAACCCTGGAGGATTACAGAGAGAGGAGATGATAGTGACATCATCAATTTGTGCGAAAGACTGAGTCACACTGCATTTTTATTCATCAACATGAACCTTATTTCCTCTGTCTATCGCCAGTATACCCATTTGTCATATATTAGACTACATTGTGTCTCTCACCAAACAACTGACTCATAGATCAAATTTTCAATAAAATGCCATCAGACCAGTCTGTACTCGGTCTCCAATGATTTTTGTTGTATTTCTGTTATCGCGTAACATCTTGCAGCTCTCAGTGGCCTCTTGTAGGACATCCACACTACATCCACAGTTCCCGCTCTACAGCACACATTTAAAGCGACTACTTGTAACTTTCAGAAATGCTTGTTAACAGCAACACCTGTGGCCGTGAAATCAACGAAAGTCAGCGTCGGGCTCACGCTTGCTCGCTCTAAATAGACATGAACGAGCATCGCTCAAAACAGTGAGGTGACACACGTCAGCTAAAACCACAATATCACTCTATATTTCAGCTGCTTGGCAGTAATGTTAGCTGACCAGACCAAGGTCTCTCCATGAACATGATTTAGATCTGATCCTAGTGTTGGCTTTTCCTGCTTCAGCGCGGGCAAAGGCAGACCTTTGAAAAGAGAAACAACAACCGGACGTAGTACTTGGCAGAATCATTCATCATAAAAGGGTAACTATTTGTATTACTATTTGCAGCGTGTCTTCCTGCTCTCTACGCCTGCATCCGGAGAGAGCAGGAAGACACCGGCACCCGGTCGGTAACGAGAAGACAATGTTTCTCTCTGCCACACGCGAACGCGCATATGCGAGCGCGCATGTGTCCCGACCAGGTACATTTATACGCTTAAAAAGTTACAAACAGTCCCTTTAACAAGACATACTGAGGGGATTAGACAGAGAAGTAAGTGATGATTTCAATGTCCAGTGTCAGTATTCACAGTAACAGGATGGATTAATCATTGCTGTGTGTTTCTCTCCCAGCAGACCAGTGATCCAAGAAAAATAAAAGCTCAAAGCATGGTGGTGTCCTCTCCCTGTTGTTTCATGAATATACAGAACACTATATATACATGTATATATACACTATATAATATACAGAACACTATATATACATGTATATATACACTATATAATATACAGAACACTATATATATATGTATATATACACTATATAACATACAGAACACTATATAGTTACTGGTCCAGTGAACTTTATCAGCCATTTCTAGTCAATAATATATTCATCAAACCTCTAACAACAATATGAACAGCAGTCTTCATAAACACAATATAACCCTAATAATGATTATCACATGAATGATTATAAAAATAAAAATGAATGATGATCACAATGTTAAAATAACAGTACTGAACTGAAT
>NC_051272.1:36913952-36996452 GCF_015220745.1 Sebastes umbrosus | reverse complement strand
TTAAGTCCATCAGAAAAAAAGTTCTGTTCAGTCCCAGTCCACCTAGCTGACTCAAAATGGTGCAAGCCAGCGGCCTCCACACTAAATCAGCAGGACCACACAGAAACCTTTGTAGGAACTGGAACCGGAAGGTAGCCCCCCTGCTGCTCAGATGGATCAGGCCCTGTCCTCCGTCATCCTTCGGCAGATACAGCACACTCTGAGACACCCAATGCAGTCCGTCCCAGAAGAAGTTCACAAGAAGAGCTTGGATCTTTGACAGCAGATCAGGTGGGGGATCAACACATGACAGGCGATGCCATAAAGTGGACGATATCAAATTATTAATGATGAGGACTCGACCTCTGTATGACATTTTTGTTATAATCCACTTCCACTTTGCTAAACGACCTCTGACCTTCTCAAGAACATTTTCCCAGTTTTTAAGAACAAATGATTGATCACCTAAAAACACTCCTAAATATTTCAGCCCCTCCGTCTTCCAAATCAACCCCCCAGGCAAACTTAGCTTCTTCTCTAGTCCACCAACACTGAGAGCTTCACTTTTGTCCCAGTTAACTTTAGCTGAGGATATTGAGCCAAACTGAACAACGTTTTTTTCCAACGTGTCAATATCCTGTTGGCTGTCCACCAGGATGACCACATCGTCTGCATAGGCTGACAATTTTAAAGGTGCATTGCAACCAGGAATAATCAGCCCCTTAAGATCAGATCTACGTTTGTTCAACAACGGCTCGATGGCTAGAGAATATAACATGCCAGAGAGGGCGCAGCCTTGTTGAACTCCCCTTTGAACATGAAACGGAGCGCTCAAACCACCATTGATTTTTAGGACGCTCTGAATGTCACAATATAAAACCTTAACTGTATCAATAAAACCAGGACTAAAACCAAAGGCACTCAACGTGAGCCATAAATATTCATGCTCGACACGATCAAAAACTTTTTCTTGATCTATTGATATAAATCCAGCTTTGAGGCCAAACAGCTTACATATCTCTAAAAGGTCTCGAACCAAAATAATGTTATCAGTGATCAGCCTGCCTGGTACACAGTAGGTCTGATCACCCTGAATCACCTGCTCCATCACTCTGCTCAGCCGCGTTGCCAACACCTTGGAGAGGAGCTTATAGTCAGAGCAGAGCAGAGACACGGGCCTCCAGTTTTTAATGAACTGCAGGTCACCTTTCTTCGGCAGTAAAGTAAGGACCACTCTCCTGCAGCTCAGCGGCAGATGCCCTCCGGCAAGACTGTCACTCAGTACTGCCAGCAGATCCCCCCCCCACCACTGACCACAAAGACTTATAGAAGTCAACAGGTATACCATCGATTCCGGGAGCTTTCCCACTTTGCATGCTCTGCAGAGCAGCATAAAGTTCATCAGATGAGAGGGCTGCTTCCAACTCCATGTTACTCTGCTGCTCAACCTGAGGAAGACCGGCACAGAAGCTCTGAAACACTGCCTGCTCCTCTCTGTGCTCACATTTAAACAGGTTACTGTAGAAGCTGACAGCATGTTTTCGGATTGCAGTGTGATCAGACAGAACCTGCCCAGTGTCAGACCTTAAACTATGAATGAACCTTTTCTGTCCATTTTTACACTCCAGACCAAAGAAAAAATGTGATGGGACATCCATTTGGGCTACATTTTGAAAGCGGGACCTAACCAGAGCCCCCTGAGCTGAGACACCCAGCAGGTTGGCTAACACACACTTTTTGATTTCAAGTGTCTCAATGTGTCGTTGGTCTCTTGTGGTCTCAGCTAAGTCTCTGAGTTCCTCCACTTCAGACTCCAGAGCTTTCACTGAACTAGTCAAGGTTTTTGTGACATTCTGATTGTACTGTTGACATAACTGTTTGATTTGGACCTTACCAAAATCCCACCACTGTTGTAAAGACACAAAATCATGCTTCATATTTTGGTGATTTTTCCAAAAAAAGCTAAAAGTTTCTCTGAAGTTCTTATCCTCCAGTAAAGCCGTGTTAAAATGCCAATAAGCACTACTGGATTTTACACATTTTATAAAAACAAAAGCTGTTACAAGCGAGTGATCAGAAAAGCCAACAGGGCTGATCAAATAACTTTTAAAAACATTAAAATGATGCTTAAAACAATAAAAACGATCAAGCCTGGCCATAGACAGTAAATTATCCTTAACATGTGTCCAAGTGTATTGTGTCTGTTTGTTATGAAAGCCTCTCCACACATCACACAACTCCTGAGCCTCCATGAGATGAATGAGACGAGTGCGAGAGGCAGCGTGAGGCTCTGCATGGTTCCTGTCTAACCTGCTGTCCTCAGTGCAGTTAAAGTCTCCACCAATGAAAACATATTCCTCACTGTTACATTTCTCAATCACTTCATTTAAAACATCTAGAAACACGACTCTCTCCGCTCCCACAACTGGAGCATAAATATTAATAAATACCATCTTTACATTTTCATACACTGCTCTTACTTTTAACAGACGACCTTTAATAACTTCTTCACATTCTACCGACTGAGGAATAAAGTTTTTGGAAAAAAGAATTACAACACCACAACTGTTACCAGTCCATTCTCTCCTCCAGTCAGCCTCGTTGTCCGCAGTACTGTGTGTCTCTTGTATCAAAATAACGTCCAACTTTTTAAGAGAACACAGCTTGAAAAGAGAAGCCCTTTTCCCATCATCCCTTGCTCCATTTAAGTTCAGGCTTCCTATTCTTATGTCCCCCATGGCATAGAAAAAAAGTTGTAAAACAAAAGCAAGTGAACAAAACAAGAAAAAAAAGGAATATATATTAGACTTATTCATCATCTTTTAACTGTTTTTTGATCTTTTGAACTAGTTTCCTGGTCAGTGAAAGCTTTCTCCCCAAAAATTCTAGGACTTCTGAGAGAAACCCTCACTGAATCAACAAAGAGCTGTAAATCAGGGAACACGCTTTCAACTTTAACATTCCTGAGTCCCTCAGTGTCCTGCAGGAACTTCTTAATACTGATTAAAGAGTGGACACTCCTCTTGTGAGCCCACGTCTGTGAGGAAGCTAGAGACTCCACATCACTCTCCTCATCACCTTCACTCTCACCTGACTGCAGACTGAGCTCACTCTGAGGAGAGATCTTCTTCACTTTACCAGACGACTGACCCTCGTCACTAGTCATCTTCCTCTTCTTCTTCTCTTTAGAAGAGTCTTCATCCACCAACATCTCACTTTCCTCCTCTAGAGAACATTCTGCCGCCTTCGTTTCAGTCTGTGTGTCGACTGTGTCACTATTAATACTGTTAGCATGTGATTGATCAGTAACCTCCACAACAGCACCTGAACCAGCAGAGACTGGACCAGCAGAGACTGGACCAGCCCCCCCAGAACCAGCAGAAACCGGACCAGCCCCACCAGAACCAGCAGAGACTGGACCAGCAGGGACTGGACCAGCAGAGACTGGACCAACAGAGACTGGACCAGCAGAGACTGGACCAGCAGAGACTGGACCAGCCCCTCCAGAACCAGCAGAGACTGGACCAGCCCCACCAGAACCAGCAGAGACTGGACCAGCAGAGACTGGACCAGCAGAGACCGAACCAGCCACACCCGAACCAGCAAAGACTGGACCAGCAGAGACTGGACCAGCAGAGACTGGACCAGCCGCACCCGAACCAGCAAAGACTGGACCAGCAGAGACTGGACCTGCCGCACCCGAACCAACAGAACTTGATCCAGCAGCCCGTGAACCAGCAGAGACCGGACCAGTAGAGACTGGACCAACCGCACCCGAACCAGCAGAGACCGGCCCAGCCGCATCCGGACCATCAGAACCTGAACCAGCAGCCTCTGAACCAGTAGCCCCTTGATGCTCAGCTTCAGTCTGCTGTGTACTGTGTGTACTCTGAGTATTTTCCTGCTGTGTACTGTGTGTACTCTGAGTATTGTCTTGTTCTGGACTTTGTGCTGCAGACTCACCATTATGTGTCCCAGCGTTTTGTTTCTGTGGACAGGCACGGATGAGGTGACCCTCCATTCCACAGCCAAAACATTTCATTCTCTCTGAAGACACATGAACAATGTAGTCAAAATCCTCCACCCTAAACTTCAACATCAAGTTTAACTCCTCAGTGTTGTTCTTTAGAATCATGTAGACCTGCCTTCTGAAGGAAACGACGTGCTTCAGGTGTGGAGATTTACAGCCCAGAGGAATCAGTTTAATCGGAGACATTAAATGTCCATGTCTCACCAGTTCCCTCTGCAACATTTCATTACCAATGAATGGAGGGACTTTTGACAAAATTATCTTTTTGGCCGGATTAACCAGCAGCACTACCTGAACAAAGGTGTCTTTAATCACCACACCTCGTTCAACAACCACGTTCACTTTATCAACGCTGTCCAGAAAAATCACGACTCCATTATTCATTCTGGATGCGGACTTAACACTGCCATAACCGACCATTTCTCCGATTGCTAAACTGCAATCCTCAACGGAGCAAATCACAGTTGGACAGAGTTTAACTCCATGCCGGTGGGTGAGCTTCTCCAGCCCCCCACCTCCGACTCCAAGAGTCGGCATGACTCCCAGCCGAGCCGGTCGTCACCGCTCCGGAGCCGAAAACACTTCAAACTACAGTTATAAATCTAACAACTAACCAACTAACCAACTAACCAACAAACAAACAAACAAACAAACAAACAAAAGATAGAAAACACGCTCACGCTCAGACACGCTCTCACCGTCTTCCACTCCAGCATGCACTCAGAGAGAGAGAGAGAGAGAGAGGGAGAGAGGGAGAGAGAGAGAGAGGGAGAGAGAGAGAGAGAGAGAGAGAGAGAGAGAGAGGGAGGGAGAGAGAGAGAGGGAGAGAGAGAGAGGGAGAGAGGGAGAGAGAGAGAGAGGGAGAGAGAGAGAGAGAGAGAGAGGGAGAGAAAGAGAGAGAGAGGGAGAGAGACAAGATAGCTTCTTGTCTCAAGATATCTGCCTACAGACAAAAGGGGGCGAGCACTGTAAAACCACAAAGATGGCGGGATCAAAGATGGGGGGGGGGGGGGGGGTTGATGTGTGGGTTAAGATTATCTGAAGCTGTATGTTTATGTTTAACTAATTCACAGTTTCTCTATGTGATCTTTATGTGTGTCAGATAATGCAGTGGGTTAGAAAAGATGGTTAGTTTGCATGCAAGACCGTGTCTATGTGAAGCATAAACTAAACACATCAGATGTGGCGAAGCCAGCTACCCAAATACAAATAACCACAAATAATATCACAACAGTGAAACTGAATGAATAACATTAAACCAAATCAATACAAGTACATTCTAGAAATCAAAGTTGAACAGTCTTGCTCAGCCATGTGCAATTGCTACTGCTAAGGTAAGCCCAGTACGTTACCAATCCATGGAAGAAAAGGGTTTGTAATTCCATGTGTTGAAATTGTGGTTCCAAGTCAAAGATGTCGTCTTTGCTGTGCTCCAATCAAGTTGTGCAGATTGGAGGAAGCTGATCACTCCAATACTTCTTCCCAGTAGCTTGATAGCTTGGTGCTAACTTCCTTGCGATTGTTGCTTGAAGTTACTAGGTAAAAAGACAGGCTCTCGCGTCCTCTGCCTTAGAGGTTCCTTGCGTTGCTATGTCTGTTTCCTAACAGGCCATAGATCAGAGAGCAGAGCTGCTTCTGGTCTGGAGAACAGCAGCTCACCTCCACAGGTCAGGAAGTGAGAAGGTGAAGAACAGAAAGAGGAGGAACAAAGAGATTCCTCTGGTTTTGTCCTGGGTGAATTTCACACCTATGTGTGAATGCTACAGTAGCCAATGGCTACTGAGCTAGGTCCACAGCCAATGGCTGCATGACTCAAGGATCCTGAGAAGCGTAGTTCATTGTCTTTGCCACCAGTAATGGTGGGTCCCTACATCCCCCTTTTGGTTTTAAGATGTGTAACATCCTTCAAGAGCAAAACAGAAGGTTGAACAGTTCACAGGTCCTTGGAAACAACCTGGAAGTTGTTAAGTCCATGATTGAAAAAAAAAAAGTTCATTCAACAGTTCATTCAATTTTGTAACGTCTGGGCAGTTCATTAACCAACTGGGCATTGGTTAAAACTATCTATCTTGGCTAAGCAAGAACAGTCCCTAAGTTACAAACCAAACCAGATAAACAACAACAACAACAGCATTGTATAAAATACATAACTATGTTTCTCTGTTAGTTATAAGGTTAGTGAAGAACAGGAATGTTAGAGGTGTTAAGTTGTTAAGGTGATATGCGGAGAGTGTCGCCTAAAACAATGTGGACAGGTGTATGACTGGTTCTGTACAGTCATAATGTGGTGTCCTAAGCTAGTGTTGTGCACTAGTGATCTCTAAACAAGATACTACCAAGGAGTTGGTCCAAGTGTACTTGTAAAGTTGGACAGTGGTGTCTGAGTTTTTGCTGTTACTAACAAACTCAAGTTTTCCCTAGTAACTGCAAAAGAGGAAAGGAAAATTAAGGCATCGTGATCTAGCGTCAGTCTCACTGTTAACTAGGTGTTATCTGGTACTGTGGGAAGATAACTCTGGATCTCTCGTGCTTAACTCGTGGCTCAGGGCTGTAACGCTCCAAGTAGCCAGAGGCAGAGAGGCACTCAGAGTAGCTATCACTGTCTGCTAGATTATGTCCATGTTCTGAATCTTGTTCAGAGTCTGAACTGTGGTCAGAGATTCTGTGGTCATCGTCAGACCGGTCACGCCAATTCTGGGACATAATTTCAGAGTATGGCTTTCTAACACTTCTGTTGTGTGAATGCCTATCTCTACGCAACTGGGGGACATAGCGGTTACGCTCTGTGTACTTATGCAGCCTTTTGTGACCCCCCTTCGACCTGTTGTGAAGGTGGTCTTTTGAGGTCGCAGATCTGCTTGGCACGTCAGTGTTTGAGCTGGTGGGCTCAGTTGGTTTACAACCCTTTTTGGAGATGACCAGACTTCCCCAAGCTATCTGTGTCATCTTCCTTATCTCACACAGTGAGGGGTTACCCTGACGTGTCCCGAGTACCACGTGAGTGCGTACACATGGGGGCAGGTTCTGCAAAAACAAGGACTTGAAGATGGTGTTTTCTTCAAAGCCTGGTGCATTCTTACCTTGGAAGTATGCATGCCTTAAACATTTGTAGTAATCTCTAGGATTCTCACTACTTGAATGTTTAATTTGAAGGGCTGCAAACATCGCTGAGGTCTCGTCAGCAGTAGAAGAGAATTCTTCTATAAGTGCATGACGAAGCTCACTATAGTCATTTCTGACACTGGGAGGTTGTGACTGTATAAACTAGTGCAGAGCTTTATAGCTGGTTCTCCACACAAGTTTAACTTTCTCCCTTTGGGTGGCGTGTGTTAAGTCAATTAGATTATTATCTAATTTCCTAAAATAGTCATCAATGTGCTGATCACAGTTGTCTGGATCAAAACATTCAATGTCTTTAGCTAAAAACTCAAGCTCTTCATGGCGGGGACACAGTGGAGTCCTTTCTGTTGAAGGTGAGACTAAATTAGCATTACAATGCACTGGTGCATCATATGCTAAAGTCCTCTCTGGCTGAGAAGCAGAGGCTGAACAGCTGCCATCACCCTTGTGACAGAGTGGAAAGGAGACTGAACAGGCTGAACTTTTGGAGGGAGGAGCACAGATGAAGGTGTAATTTCTCAGTGTCTGAGAACAACATGGGGCAGAGTATCTTTTTGAAGATAAACTACATGTGTCTTCACTGTCAGTTTCACAATAATAGGAAGTCAGGTAGCTGTTCACTCTTTCTCTCAGTGGAGGTTGAGGAGCTGACTTCATTCTCAACGATTTTGAGTTGGTTGGAAATATTTCACTTCTGAGTGGAGAGGGAGTTAACCTCTCATCAAGTGAGGAGTGTGAATCTGTGTAGCCAGAATCACAATGACTGACAGACTGTGGTTGGGCGAGATGTTCTAATCTAAGCCCTAACAATTTTTCTTTGTGTTGACAAAGATCGAACTCTGCTGAATGCAGGTCTTCTAAGTAACGCATGGCTTTCTTATTAGCTGTCTGTACTTCATGGAAGAGGCAAGCATTTTGCATTCTTAGGCTATCTACCTCTTTTTCCAGGGCTGCTTTACTCTGAATGGCAAGACTGGTCTGCCTGTGAAAAATCAGAAGTAAGCATTTCAACACTGAATCTTTGGATGCGGTCTGCGCATCACACCTGTCTGTGAGCAGCGATTCTACTTCTTTCCTGCACTCACTGAAACTCAACCTGCTGATGAGTTCAGAGCAGTCAGGGTTTAGGCTCTGTGCTAGGGAAGAAATAAAAAGCTCTACACAGGGGTTCTCCATTGTTGTGCCTGGAATGGAGGATGAAACTAAACAGGATGTCTAGTAGAAAACAAAACAATGTTGTTGGCTATGGTGTTGCGTTGGCAGACACCTTGCAGTGTAGTTTGGGAGGTACACTAGCCTAACAACAATGCACTGGCCTACACTATGGGGGGTAGCTTCCTGTGGAGGAGGGGAAGCTACAGCACCAACTAGTGACTGGTGGGCATCAAACAAAAGGGGCCAGTAAAGTAAACAGGTTTACAAAAGAAGTTTGCTTACACACAACATGCACTAACTGAGATGCAGGGCAGTAACAGTTGTGATGATGTTTCTTAAAAGTGACTCAAGCTGGAACACGTGGAAGTAACAGCTAGGTGCAAACTTATATCACAGAGGCTGGTAGCACACTTAGGCTCTATTTAACCCACTCAGGATGGAATGCTTGGCAGTTACACAGCCAGGTACAAGCTCTCTATGTTACACAGGGCCGGTAGCACGCTGTGTCATTAAAGGAACACTTAGATTACAGCAAATATGACAACTAGACCAGATTGCATTGAATACTTGGTATTCAAATGCTGAACCAAAATTATTTCAAGTTCTACAGCGTAGGTTAACTTGAATTAGCAGCAAAAGCAAGTTCTTAAAATTAACACTATAAAGGCTTAAATTGCTAATAATCAAAATCTCTCAAATAAACAATTCTAACCACAATGTACTTGTTTAAAAGTACAGCTGGAGTTCTACTCCTGTGGAAGACTAGTGGTGTAGAATGTAAACAGTTTGGGTTTGTTTAGAAGTGGAATATGACATTTTTGTTTTTGACCAAAAATTATGCTGAAAATTAATATTGCACAATTATGAACAATTTGCCAAAAATAATAATATGCCTCACACGGGGTACCAACATGTAGGGATTTGGCAGTAACATGTTTGGTTATTAGCAAATTAATTAATAAATAATAATAGAATTATTAATATTAATAAAAAATGATCAATAAACATTAATAATAAACGGGGCACCACCCCGGAATCAGGGACCAATAACCAAAACGTTAATATAGTCTCATTAAATATACTAAACTATCAATTTGGAATGTCTATTAATAATTAAATTAATAACTATAACCAAAATAGATAGTAAAGGTTGAAGGATATCGGAGTTCTTGACATAGCAGAGGTTGGCATTATTCACTTTTGTACAACATTAACCAGACCAGCGTGTATATTCCACAAACATTTATTTACAAGATAATAAAGGTTTAAAACACAATATTAATCTAACTAAATAACTAAACTAAACAAACCAAAGAAAGTGTGTAAGCATGCGTGTGTGTGTGTGTGTGTGTGTGTGTGTGTGTGTGTGAGAGAGAGAGAGAGAGAGAGAGAGAGAGAGGGAGAGGGACAAGATGGCTTCTTGTCTCAAGATGTCTGCCTACAGACAAAAGGGGCAAGCACTATAAAACTACAAAGATGGCGGGATCAAAGATGGCCGCCAACATGTCACCACATGGCCTCTTTGTTCTTCGGAGCACATGTGCTCATGAAGGACAGAGAACAGTCTTGCTCAGCCATATGCAATTGCTACTGCTAAGGTAAGCCCAGTACGTTACCAATCCATGGAAGAAAAGGGTATCCGATATATAAAACCGAGCGGCCCCGTCTCCAACAAGCCTCTGTACTGGAAGGGCAAAAACCCTGAGCCACCAATAAACCCACACGACTGTCTGCTCGGAGGAGATGACACCATGCTGCCTTTTATGTAGAGCCCTTTGAGCATTTATTCCATATCCTTGATATCAGACGTCAGTGTCCTCCACTAGTTCGGTCTTTGTCAGCACTAGTTGGCCAATCTTGTCTTACTAGTTGAACTAAAAACTCTTACTAGTCACTGTTTTTCAGCAACTAGTGGCACTTTTATCGAACAAATTCCAACAGAAGCCTTACTAGTGAGACTGTGCATCACACTTCTAGGACCAAAGTCCCAACTAGTCAGCTTTGTGACGCACTAATGGACCTCTGGACCCAACTAGTAACGCTGACAGTCTCACTAGTTAACTAGTAAACTGACAGTCTTACTAGTTAACTAGTAAGCTGACAGTCTCACTAGTTAACTAGTAAACTGACAGTCTCACTAGTTAACTAGTAAGCTGACAGTCTCACTAGTTAACTAGTAAGCTGACAATCTTACTAGTTAACTAGTAAGCTGCAAGAGCTTTGACATGTTAACTAGTAAAGCACATATTCACCTCACTAGTTAACTAGTCACCTACAATTTCCTGCACTAGTTAACTAGTGAGCATTTTGCACTGTCCTCACACAGAGAGGTAATGGAGGCCCTGGTCCAAAAAATATAGTTTGAATTGATAATTTGCCATCAGACTCCTTAATATGCAATTCTATTCATTGTGTGCAATATACTCACTGTTGTTTACAGTATGTTTATATAATTCAATTTTTTAAAACTTTAGTCAGTTTTTTCTAGCCTTTTTATATTACAGTCATGAGCCAGATGCAATGTAATGTTATTCTGCTGTGCATTTAGCCTGCGTATATTCTGAATAATAATTAAATGAATCTTCAATAACAACTAGGCCTCCTCTAGAAATTGACCTGGTGGATTGTGTTTAATAACTACTTTACCTGCATTATTATCCAAATCTGATTGTCTCTTCTCTTTCCTTTTTAAACTTCTAAATAGATATAATTGTGATGTGCTCTATATGATAATAATTCACTTTGATGACAAGGCACATTTAGGCTTTTACAGACTGTTGAAAGTGAGCAACTCATCTTTCAAACAACAGCTTTATCAGCAAATAGTAACTATCTGGGAGTTATTTATCTGATCGTTAGCATGCTGTCTGTGAACCTCTGGTCTGAAGATGGACTACAAAAGGCACATGGTGTGTGAAAGAGAGATATATATCGCACGTCCTGCTGCTGTAACACTTTACATCAACATATAATAAAGGATTATCTTACCTTAAACGTGGACAACCATTGAACAAAATATCACTTCATTACTAAGGTTGGAATTGAAACTAAAAACAGTAATGTATGATAAATATTGAGTTACTTGCTTGAGTTATGGAGAAGGGGTAGGATTATATAAGTGTATATTTATCATCATGTTAACTTTGACAGACCCAAAAACTACAAATACATCTCTTATCTATGTCGGTCCATATCGGCCTGTAAAGATGTTTGTAACTGTTTAGATTTAAGGACTTTTGGAGCTCGTGCTGCCAGCTGCTTTCACTGGAAAAGGGCTGAGTTTTTAGGTTGGATCATTTTTTAAAATCTAGTGTCCTCAAATAATCATTAGAACAACTTAAGATAAACTGAGCTGAAACAAATGTTCATTAGAACATCTTAAGATACACTTAGCTCAAAACAAATATAAACTATAACATCGTAACATAAACATAACTGAAGCAAATATTAACAAGAATAACTTAAGACGTAACAGAAGCAAATATTCATTAGAACTTAAGATAGACTTAATTCAAACAAATATGCAATAGAACATCTTAAGACAAACTAAAAACCTTTTTTTTTATTTTTGTTCAAAAATATATACAGTTTTATTACCCATCTTGACATAAAAAAAATAATATATCAAATTTATGGAGCATTTTATGGTTCCAAACATCACTTTTTCTTCATGTCCCACAACTGTGGTCTCAATGTTGAGATACATAAAATGAGCTAATTCAATTATAATATGAAATTATTTCAAATGGAACTGTTTCATATTCATATTACTTTACACCATATTACAATTATTTATTTGTTTAAAATCATTTATATAATTTTTTCATCTATGGTAAAGTCATTAGACATTAAAATTACAATATCTGTCATAAAAAACATATTTTATATTTTTTGTTGATGGAGATTGACATCTGTGGTTACTGTCTACATCTTTCAGGGTGTAGAGAAAATATTTTTATATCAATATTTACAATGATGCACAAAGCTTGATGAAAATGTACCTGAAAAACACATGTTGCTACTACACCGATGAACAGTATAACAGCAATGTGAAGTCAACTCAAGGAATGTCAATTATTCACTTCAACAGTAGAAGCTTATATGCTAATCACCAAAACATCAAAGAATACTTAGGTCAATTCACAAAACCATTCAATGTCATTGCAATATCTGAAACCTGGCTCAATTCTGAGAAAGAAGCAGATTTCGAGTTGAAAGGATATGAATTCAATTACATGAACAGGAAGAGCAAAAAAGGAGGTGGTGTGGCCCTGTACGTGAAAAATAGTCTGAAATATAAGATTTTAGAAAACATGTCAACCACTATTGATGATGTGATGGAATGCATCACTGTAGAGATCTGCATGGAAAACCAAAGAAATGTGATGGTCAGTTGTGTATACAGAGCACCAGGAGCCTGCATTGAAACTTTTAAAGACAGTATGGAGAAAATATTTGCCAAAACTAATCAGAAGGTTACATTCATTTGTGGGGACTTCAATATAGACCTGCTAAATCCTAACAAACACAAAATGACAGACGAATTTATTAACACAATGTATAGTATGAGTTTATATCCACTGATCACCAAACCAAGCAGAATAACAGCGCACTGTGCAACTCTAATCGACAATATATTTACAAATTACATGGAAAGTAGCTTAGTGAGCGGGCTGCTGATGAATGACATCAGTGACCATTTGCCAGTTTTTGTGATCCATGACTGTGATTGTGGAAAAGAGAAGGAGGACCATAAAATCAAATATAGGAGATTGAGAACAGAAGAATCCATAAATGCATTCAGAACCGAATTGCTATCACAAAACTGGAAAACCCTCTATGAAGGAAATGATGTTGATACAGCATATGAAACATTTCTAAATATATTTAAGTCATTATATGACAAAAACTGTCCAATAAAACAAGATAATGCTAGGAATAATAACACAAACAGACCATGGATCACAAAGGGACTGCAAAATGCCTGTAAAAAAAAGAATACTCTATATAGACAATTCATAAAATGTAAAACTAAAGAGGCAGAACATAAATATAAGAAATACAAAAATAAATTAACTAATATTATGAGGATATGCAAGAAGGAATATTATACCAAATTACTAGAAAATAACAAAAACAATATAAAAGGCATATGGAATATATTAAACAGTATTATTAGAAACCGTTCGACGAGCTCAAGTTACCCTGACTATTTTATTGATAATGATAGGTCTTTAAATGATATGAATGATGTGGTTAATGGGTTTAATGAATTTTTTGTAAATGTGGGACCAAAGTTGGCAGGAAAAATCAATGACACGTCTCCAAAGGATGGGGAGGTTGTTGAAAGCCACATTGCAAGAAATTCAAACTCAATTTATATCAAAGCTATAGACAGAAAAGAAATCATAGACATAGTTAACAAGTGCAAGAATAAAACATCTACTGACTTGAATGGAATCGATATGACGATAGTCAAGAAAGTCATTGACAGTATTGCAAACCCCCTAACCTACATTTGTAACTTATCATTCATAACTGGTACATTTCCACATAAAATGAAAACTGCTAAAGTTATTCCACTATATAAAACTGGGGACAAACATAATTTCACTAATTACAGGCCTGTATCTTTACTTTGCCAGTTCTCTAAAATATTGGAGAAACTGTTCATTGGAAGATTAGATAACTTCATTGACAAGCACCATTTACTGACAGACAGTCAATACGGGTTCAGAGCAAACAGATCAACAGCAATGGCATTAATGGAGCTAACAGAAGAAATAACCAGTTGTATTGATAACAAGAAGTATGTGGTAGGAGTATTTATAGATTTAAAAAAAGCATTTGACACCATTGATCATGATATATTATTCAATAAAATGGAAAGGTATGGTATAAGAGGGGTAGTGCTGAACTGGTTGAGAAGTTATATAGGAAACAGGCAGCAGTACGTGCAAATAGGGGACTACAAATCAACATGCTCAGGTATTACTTGTGGGGTCCCGCAGGGATCAGTATTGGGTCCAAAATTGTTTATTATGTATATAAATGACATAGGTAGGGTATCAAGGACACTGAATTTAGTTTTATTTGCAGATGACACAAATATTTTTTGTTCTGGGGAAAATCTGCAGCAGCTTTTGGAGGTGGCCACATCAGAAATCAGAAAATTGCAACGGTGGTTTGACAGAAATAAATTGTCATTAAATTTGGACAAAACTAAATTTATGTTATTTGGAAACCAAAAAATAGACATACCAGTACAAATGATAATAGATGATGTGACTATTGAAAGAGTATATGTAAATAAATTTCTGGGTGTAATACTGGACCACAAAATCTGCTGGAAACCTCAGATAAATTATGTAAGAAAAAGCTGGCAAAGAGCATAGCAGTCTTAGGGAAAACAAGACACACACTGGATCATAAATCACTGCACATTCTGTATTCTTCACTTGTATCACCATATCTGAATTACTGTGTAGAAGTTTGGGGTAACACTTATAAAAGCAACTTACAACCATTATGCATACTACAGAAGAGAGCAATCAGGATAGTAAATAATGTGGGATATAGGGAACACACGAACACACTGTTTTTGAAGTCACATGCATTGAAATTTATGGATTTGGTCAAATTTAAAACCGCAATAATTATGTTTAAAGCAAGACATAATTCACTTCCGGGCAATATTCAAAAAATGTTTTGTGACAGGGAGGGGGGTTATAATTTTAGAGGAAAATTTAATTTTAAAAAGCATTGTGTTCGTACAAAAAAGAAGAGTATGTGTATTTCAGTCTGTGGGGTGGATTTGTGGAATGGGTTAGGTGATGGGTTGAAGGGGAGCACAAATATAAATCAATTTAAAAAGCTATACAAGAAAGATATTTTTGGGAGGTATATGGTTGAAGAAGAGTTGTGTTAAAGGTTGGTTATATACTTTTTAACTCCGGATGTATTTGTGGGTTGTAAATAAACTTGGGATGCTGTTCATATATTCAACTTAGGATGTAAATAAATCTGGGATAGTTTTTATATTATATTATATTATTTTATATTATCATTCTATGATATATGAGTTAATAGAGGAGAAGTGAGAAAGGGGTAGGGTAATATAAGTTTTTCTTCTACCTACTCCTTTTCGGACACTGTAACTCTTGTTTTGTTTGTTATTATTTTGTATCTGTTTTTATTTATTATATGTTCGAAATAAAGTCTTTCATTCATTCATTCATTCATTCATTCATTCATTCAAAATGAATTGAAATGTCTTCAAAATATTATAGAAATTAAAAATAGAAAATGTAGAAAATGAAGGTTACCGTAATGTTGCAGTCAGGACATTTAGTATAAGAATAGGTGAAGAAAAACATAAAAATGAAACGTTACAGATAAAAATCTTAAAAACTCTAAAGGGCCATAGTGAAGGAATCACTATATTTACAGTATGAACACATTATAAAGTTAAGGTAACTGTGAAAGGTAACAACATCAATCAGTAAACAGAGGACATAAAACACACGATTGATAACAGCTGGAGGGAGAACTGAACCAACTTACAGCTAAATCTTAATGATGAACTCTTCATTCATTGATGATGGGTTAAGGTCAGGTATTAACCTCTAATGGTGGAGGTTAGGATAGGCCTTGGAGGTTACCTTCTAGACAAGACCTTATCTCACCACTGGAGGTTGTCGCTTGGTTAGACGTGATGGGTTGTTCCTCTGAGGATCTTATTGGCTGTACGGCTGTATAGATGTTTCCTCTATTACCAGTAGATTTATGAAGGAAGGCAAATTAGAGTACAACACAGAGAACCAGTAGAGCTGCTGTCAGTCCAACGTAGAGGCCGATCCCTCCCGGACTCTCTGGTTGTGAGCTCATTGTTTGTCTCAGAGGTTTGGGCTCATCAGCAGCTGCTGTAAAGGACAGAAAATAAAATGTGGCTGATTGTCTGAAGTTTCACACTAAACTAAAATGATACGACGACAAACGGAGACTTTCTGGACTTCAAAAATTATGTTTTAAATTGACAAACATCATGTGTGTGATTCATGGAGCAATTCAAACAGGATAAAAAAAATATTTATCTCTCTCCATTGACTAGCGTTCATAATTATTCAGAAATAAGGTCCCATGATGGTCTACTAGAAGAGGTGGGACTTCACCTCTCTATGGAGTTCCCAGTGTTAGCCGCCATGTTGGAACAGTGTTTTGCCCTCCAGGCTCTGAGCCAGTTGAGACTGCAGCATGCTAACATGCCAAACTAAGATGTGTTTAGCACTAGCAGGGCTGTAGACTCTTAGTTGGTGGACACACTGCCCGCATGAGGGTCGCATGGCGTGTTGTTTTTTTATTTCGGCGTCCATGTTAACAGGTTAGAGTGGACACACTGCCCGCATGAGACGCGCGTCAGACGCGCGTCTATTTTATAGAATAGAAGGCTCGCCTATTTTACACGCGAGCCGCTCGCGTCTCAGCTGCGTGTCCCAGCAGCAACAGACAGTGAAGGTGATCTATTGACAGTATATGGACATCTTATCAGCTGCATAATACAGTTTACAGATGTCTAGACATCTGTAGAATATGTCACAGACAGTGAAGGTGATCTATTGACTGTATATGAACATCATACCAGCAAGATTACTACAGTTTCCATGTTCAGACATCTGTAGAATATGTCACAGACAGTGAAAGTGATCTATTGACTGTATATTAACTTCATACCAGCAAGACTTTACTACAGTTTCGAAGTTTATCTGTAGAATATGTTACGGAGATGAAAAAAGAGTAAAGTTAAGTAAACTTGTTTTTAAATCAACACTTCCTGCTTTCATTTCAAAATAAAAACCCTCAGGTGTTCCTTCATTTGTTAACACAAGGCTTTTATTCTGAAATATGTGCCGGACAGTGATGTGGAACAAGCAGTGACTTGGAGAGCATCATAAATGAATACAGTACGGAGTTTTAATTGTGGATTATTACTATTATTTACTAATTACCACACGTTTCTGAACCTTTCTCTGTCTAAAATAAATATAAATTATATTTATCATGAAGTTAAATGGCCATTAAAAGGCAAACTCTGTGCAAAAAGAAAGGGCTGACAGCAGCAGCAGAAACACAGCTGACAGGCAGCCGACACGCAGCCAACAAGCGTCTAGTGTGAACACCAGACTCCTGCATCACACAGCCACCACGCGACACAGACGCCACGCGAGCCTCATGCGGGCAGTGTGCCCACGGCTTTAGTCTGGTTTAACTGACTGAGTTCTACTGAATCAACTCACCTGTGACATTGAGGTGAAATGTCTTGAAGCTCCCATCATCACCAGTTCGCATGTCACACCGGTACCAACCAGAGTCATTAATCCTGAGTCTGGACATGTGAAGTCTGATTCGTCCGTCTCTGAGGACGTCTTTGTCCCACTGTACTCGTCCTGTAAACTGTTCATCCTGATTCTCTGGGAGCTCAACACCATCATGGAGATCAAACAGGACTGAGGTCTTGTGATTAGCTAACATGTCACAGTAGATATAAAGTGATTTGGAGGAACTGTTGTTTCTGGTTGTGAACATCCACTCCAGTGTGATGTTGTGGTCCTCCTCTGCCTGATAGGAGGTCTGTGTCACATTCACTACAAATACTCCTGTAGAGGAGACAGAGAGGGAAAGTGAGCAGCAGACAAACTGACAACTTGAACATGTCAAACTCCATCTAGAGATGTTTGTCTGAAAGTGTATTTAGTGTTTGTGGATAATAAAGTGAAGGTCAACTAACCAGAGACACAGGAGGTCAGACTGAGGAGCAGCAGGATGCTGCAGATCATCTTCATCCTGTGAGAGGAGACAGAAACACATCAGATACAAGTTCAGTTATTACCGGTAGAACAGAGACAATCTACAGTCTGTCTTTAGTCCTCACAGTACTTCTTCCTCTGTGCTATTGATTACACATGACTGACCAGTGGACTGACACCAAGACAGGAACACTAATGTACTTCTGACACAAGATGGGGCCAGTTTGGTAGATTAGATTTTTTACAACTGAGGAAGATCAGGAAGTATGATCTGCTTTGAGATCAACAGTGACTCACACTATCACCAAACAGGTTTCCAACTGACTCATCATTAGATCAAATCTTCAATAAAATGTTATCAGACCAATTGTTACTCAATCTATACTCGGTCTTCAATGATTGTTGTTATAATCGCTCGAACGACACAAAATGACGAGGACACTATGAAGTGTTTTCATATTCACAATAGTTAGAAAAATTAAACAGAAACTAAATTAGGCTGCTGCAGAGCTGTCACATTCGTGGTGCACAAAAAACAACTAAAAAAAAACAAGAGACGAGTAGTCGGCCCTATGCCATTCACATGACTAGTTCAAATTAGTATTACATCCAGAGTAAGGTCGGGATAAGGAGAAAAAGACGGAGAGACAACGAGCCTATAAACCAGGGGTGTCAAACTCAATTTCATCCTGGGCACATCAGCATTATGGTCGCCCTCAAAGGGCCGGTTGTAACTGTAAGACTATATAAATATATCTACTGTTTATCATATTACATTATTGCCTCTGCATTCAATTATCATTGGTTTTAGTAGTAACTTAATTAGTTACTAGCTCTGAAAAAAATTATTGCAAGCAGACATTGAAGTGTACAACTATTGTACACTATTGTACTATAATAACAAAAACACATGCTCGTGCATCGATATATATGCACGTACGTAGACACAAAAATACTGAATGTGGGCACACACTCCCCTTTCTATGTGTTATTATAACATAGATCCCATGAATTTATGAGATTAAGAAACCCTCATCATTACTCATCCATCAAAGATCAACATTTTCAAGTGAATCATAAAGTTCTTTTATTTTGGGTCGCAGTTGAGTTGAGCAGAACTATGGTCCAACTTTGTTCTACCATGGGCAGCGCACACACGAACACACACACACACACACACACACACACGCACGCACAAGCACACACACACACATACAGACACACAGACACACACACACACATGCACACACACAGACACACACACACACACACACACACACACACACACATGCAGCCGCACACACACACACACACACACACAAACAACGCGCACACATGCACACACACACACACACACACACACACACACACATCTCTCCACTCCCTGACGCTTCAACCTCTCCAGAGGAACCTGGTTGTTTGGTTGTTGGTTGATTTGTTGTCTATTTATTTCACTTCATGTCTCTATTCGTTCCTGGTTAGCCACTAAATATAAAACATAAATAAAAAAAAAAACCTTTACAGGATTAATATAATATAATATATATCAACTATAGTATTTCCACATTACCTTGTGTCTCTTCTGTCGTAGCCTCCTACAGGACCAAAGTACGAGACTCACCTGAGCAACAACCAACAGTGGAAGGGGAGGTGATCTGCTGCGATCCGCTCTCCGCAGAGAGCTCTGCAGAGAGTGATGCCAGAGAGCGATGCCATGGCGCGCCCTTCTCTGCCGCTGTCTGCATGCCATGGCACGCCATGAACAAAAGTAGTCATCCCGAGAATGTCATAAGCTATGCACATAAGAGAAATGCTCTGAGACATAATGTGAATATTGAATATTGTGCGTCAGAAAGCTTGAACCCACAAACTGCCGCTTGCAGCTGTATTATTTGTTGTATTTCAATCAAGCTGTCTGGTCTGCTGTCTGAATGACTGAACTGTAAACTAACTAGTGATGAACTTGAGTCTGAGCAGATGATTGTTCTCAATGGTCTGTCCTCCTCTATCCACTGCACTGCTCACAGTATTGAGAGCATTTCTCCTGTAAACTGGTAAATCATCACTGACCCTTTTCCCTACTTGGATTTGAAACTCTGGTTCAATAAATGCAACTCCTATTTTACTAACTAAACTCTTTGATGTATCTGTGTAGATCTGAATGTAACTGTGGTAACTATCAATATATGACTGTATGGTCTGTGAATTGATAATAAACCTAATTTCTAATGTAAGATCTACAGAGACATCAGGAAGTATCCAAGGTGGTATTGTTAGTAATGGTGCTGTTGGACTAATGTTTAATTGATCTATTTCAAATTATTTTGCTTTCTGGATCACTGTCCATCCAAAGCTTTCTGTTTCCTCCTTTTCCTTTTCCCAACAAGGTTTTAAAGTGTCTTGTGTTGGATGATCTTGATTATGGACCTGTAAATGAACCCAGTAGCTAAGTGATAGCTGTATCCTTCTCATTTCTAAAGGCATTTCTCCCATTTCTACCTGTAATGCTGCTATTGGAGGCGTTCTAAATGCACCTGTCCATAGTCTCAGAGCCTGATATTGTATGGTATCCAACTTTTTTAAAGATGTGTTCTTCCTTTTCTAAAGCCGCTCTGATGTTTAAATATATATCCTTTACTTTCTATATAATAGGTCAACCTTTCATTTATCATTTTCTCCATTATTTTACAGATGTTTGATGTTAAAGCAACTGGTCTATAATTCCCTGGTTTCGGTATTGGCACTATCACAGCCTCCTTCCAGATTTCTGGAAGCTTCCCATCCTCCCAAACTTTATTATACAGCTCTACTAAAATATCCTTCGATGATTCACTTCGATGGTTTAACATTGTATAACTACTCTGATCTTTGCCTGGTGTTGATACCTTGGTTTTCTTGAGACAACGGTTCAGTTCTTCTTTTGTAAATGGCTTGTTTAATAGGTCGTCGGTGTTTTCCTCCTGCTCTAATAGTTCTTTATTCTCTGCTATTGTATTTTCTCTCCCTATTTTTCCTTCTTCACTAATATTATCTGGACTGTGAATTTTTGCGAATGTTTTTGCCAGCAACTCTGCTTTCTCCTCATCTCTCGCTGCTGTTGTATCACCATCAGTTATTACTGGATGGTGGGCAGGTCTATGCCTCACCTCTACCGTGAAGCAGGTCGCTCCGACTTACAACAATGGAAAATATTATTGAGTATGAATTCGTACACTAAGAGTACTTTCATAAGAAACCCGGAAGTTATGTTTGCACAATAAGTGAGACAAGATTTGTCCCAATTCCAACCCGCCCCCTGACTTTAACTTTCAGCAGTTCACTACAGTAACAGAGTGTTTCTGCCACTACGAGCATTTCTAAGTCCCAGCAATGACATCTGGGATTTTTTATTAAAACTTCTAGAGCAATGCTTTACAAACATATACACAGTGTTATTCCCCATATTGACATTATAAATAATGTCCCACAACTGTGCTCTCAATGTTGAGATACATAAAATTAGCTAATTCAATTATAATATGACATTATTTCAAATGGAACTGTTTCATATTCATATTACTTTACACCATATTAACATTATTTATTTGTTTACTAATCATTTATATCATTTTTTTTCCATCTTAATGTGCCTGTCCCACACTTCTGAAATAATACAAATAATACAAATAAACAAATACCGTATAGTAAATGTTTTATTCAGAGCCAAACAAATCTAGTTTCCATGGAAACAGAAGTGAACAGGTGAGCACATGGATGACAGGTTGGGCCGCCCACATAGGTGACCCTCAAGATCCAGAACAACAAGGTGAAGATAACCTTTTATTCTTCTTCTTCTTACCGTACAGCTCAGGAACATTTAAACAATATATTAATATAACGGTTGAATTCATGAATAATAGATGCTGAGCGTCAAAGCTTACGTAGCAGACCATGCTAGCTGATATTTATCTGCAACATAAGCAAAAATGTCATTTCCACAACAGGTCTGGTAAAGACATTATATATTAGAATTACAATATCTGTCATATTTACAATGATGCACAAAGCTTGATGAAAATGAATTTAAATGTCTTAAAAATATTATAGAAATTGGAAAAGGAAAATGTAGAAAATTAACGTTATTGTAATATTGCAGTCAGGACATTAAGTGTAAGAATAAGTGATGAAAACCATAAAAGAATAAACGTTAGAGATTAAAATCTGAAAAACTCTGTTTTAGAAACAGTGCATAGATACAATCATCAGTAAACAGATGACATAAAACACTTGATTGATAACAGCTGGAGGGAAAACTGAACCAACTTACAGCTAAATCTTAATGATGAACTCTTCTTACAGTGATGATAACTGAAACATTTACCAAAACCATCACATTTTATACTGTTTGACATCAAACATCATTTACCCTGACATAAGTTATTTCTGCTGAAATAACACGAAGCGGAGGGTCTCTCATCCTTTTTTATTATTATTAGAATTATTCCACAACAATGACCCGCTAGCTGAACATTATCCTGCTTATTACACGGCTACTTACTGAAGAAATCAATAATTTGACACAAAAACGGTCCGCCAGAGTCCGACATCAGAACTGCGTCCATAGCAACGGTCTTTTATACATAGCAACGGTCTGTTATACATAACAACGGTCTGCTATACATAGCAATGGTCTGTTATGAATAGCAACGGTCTGTTATACATAGCAACGGTCTGCTATACATAGCAACGGTCTGTTATGAATAGCAACGGTCTGTTATACATAGCAACGGTCTGCTATACATAGCAACGGTCTGTTATGAATAGCAACGGTCTGTTATAAAGAAATTATAAAGAAATTGACCTCTATTGGTTAAGGTTAACAATTGACGTTGGATGGTTGAGGTTAGGATAGGTCGTTGGGCAGTGAGTCTCGCAAGAGTTTTTGCACATTTTCGCAGCTTGGGGGTTACCGTCTAGACACAACCTTATCTCAGCACTGGAGGTTGTGCATGGTTAGTCCTGATGGGTTGTTTCTTTAAGAAACTCATCATCTGTACGGATGTATAGATGTTTACTTTTTTTTACCATTAGATTTAGTAAAAGAAAGACAGGAGGCAAAGTAGAGTACAGCACAGAGAACCAGTAGACCTGCTGGCAGTACCAGAACCTAGAGGCGGATCCTTCCAAGACTCTGTAAAGGACAGAAAATAAAATGTGTCTGATTGTCTGAAGTGGAACCATTTTACTGAAACAGGAAACAAAATAAATCCAGCAGACTGACAAAAGAAAGACTAAATATGATCCTAGTCTTCATCAGCGGTAGCCATGACGTACGTTTTACTGCTGTCTGGTAGTCGCTTTCAGTCCAAAATGGCGGAAGCGTAGCTCTGCTGCTGGGAGCTGACGTTGTAATGGAACGACCAGTTGACTTTCATTCTTAGTAATATGTGTTCTTTGGTACAGCTCCAGCAGGGATGAAGCTGAGACAACTTTTATACTAGCTAGCTATGCTAGCTAACCAGTATGACCCCTGCAGCATGCTAACATGCTAAACTAAGATGTGTTTAGCACTAGCAGGGCTGTAGACTCTTAGTCTGGTTTCACTGACTGAGTTCTACTGAATCAACTCACCTGTGACTTTGAGGTGACATTTCTTAGAGCTCCCACCATAACCTGTGAGCACATCACACATGTACCAACCAGAGTCATTAATCCTGAGTCTGGACATGTGAAGTCTGATTCGTCCGTCTCTGAGGACGTCTTTGTCCCACCGGACTCGTCCTGTAAACTGTTCATCCAGAGACTCTGGGTCCTCAACACCTTCATAGAGCTGAAACAGGACTGAGGTTTTGTTAGCAGACAGTCGACAGTAGATATAAAGTGAGTTGGGGGAACTGCCGGTTCTGGTTGTGAACATCCACTCCAGTGTGATGTCTTGGTTCTCCTCTGCCTGATAGGAGGTCTGTGTCACATTCACTACAAATGCTCCTGTAGAGGAGACAGAGAGGGAAAGTGAGCAGCAGACAAACTGACAACTTGAACATGTCAAACTCCATCTAGAGATGTTTGTCTGAAAGTGTATTTAGTGTTTGTGGATAATAAAGTGAAGGTCAACTAACCAGAGACACAGGAGGTCAGACTGAGGAGCAGCAGGATGCTGCAGATCATCTTCATCCTGTGAGAGGAGACAGAAACACATCAGATACAAGTTGAGAGCTGCAGCAGTTATTTCTGCACAAATGTCCACTTTACATTCACTAGATATTCTCAGAGCTAAACTAACTCTTCTGCAGTGTGGAGTGTGGAGCGAGACAGTGAGAACGCGCGCGGTGTGTGAGTGAAGGCAGGCAGAGGAGCAGAGGAGCAGAGACTACGGTCCTGGAGACCAAAACTACAGTCTCCCCCGCGTCCTTCGACCACGGCCAACACTGTTTAACAGACGGGCTTCACTAGATACAACCAAGAGGTTTTGGTGCTTCACTGTAGTTTGTGTTGGAGACTGAGTCTGAACAGCGTGGCCACACGTGAGCACGCATGGGACACCGACCCGCAATGATTTATATGTGTAAGAAGTTACAAACAGTCCCTTTAAAGAGACTGAATGCATGTAATACATGCATGTGAACTGCAGATGATGAAAGGAAGTGATGTGATACAGTGATATGTGGACAGACAGAAAACAAGTAAAATAAGTAACAACCTTGTTTTGTTTTCTATGACATTAATCTGATGTGGATTTAATAGTGTGAGCTTGACATGCACATGCTGCTGAATTTAAGATGTTGATGATGTCAAAATGTAAGTGTTTGACATCAACATTTTCTAAATGTTCACACAAAAGAAGCTTATTCAGCTGGTTTGGGTGGAGCTGAGCAATGTGAACAAATGTTACTAATAATATAAAATATGAGGAGCTCTCGGCCACTTTCATTTTGTCAAAGTAGCTCTCAGAGGAAACAAGGTTGGAGACGGTCTGGGTATCATCGGATAATCCGTTATTCCTTTTGAATTCAAAAACGAAAAAAAGATTTTTTATTTTTTCGTTTTAAACCAAAAATGAGAAAACGGCCGTTTTCTCGTTTTTGGTTTCTGAATCAAAAAACGAAAAACGGATTCAATCCGGGCCGTTTTTTGTTTTTGCAAATTCCTTTTATCATTATTCATTTTTAATTGAAGAACAGAAGTCACGTGGGTTTTTTGTTTTTTTGTTTTTTTTGTTTTTGAAAAATGGAATCAAGTGGTGCTCTGTTTGTTTTTTGTTTCCAAATGAAAAACGAAAAAAACAAAATAAAAAACGATCCGATTTTAGTTTCTTCAAGTTTCTTTCTGTCATTTTCTGTTTTGAATCGAAGAGCGGAGAACGGCAGTCACGTGACCAGGAAGTGAAGGCAAACATGTCAAAATAAAAGCCAAGAAGATAGTTTGGTCATTCTATAAAAGTGTAACATTATTTAAGAACAGGATCGAGGTAACAGTAGAAGATAAATAGGCTAAATAAATACACAAATAAATACATACATAGATATTTTTTTGTTTTGTTCTTTTACACACAAATGTCTTTTATCCAAAAAGTGTGTGATAAATTACAGGGAGGGTCTCTACAGATGTTATTCAGATCTCTCACATAATTGACAATTTTCTCTCTCACACCCTTACTATGAGCTGTTTCTTTATGTCGGCAGGTGAGAAGCACTATGTGGCTACTCCTTTCAACACACATGACACTTCCACCTGATCCCTTCACTCCAATTAGGAAGGCTGTAGCCGAGTAGTTCTACATCATGATAATGCTGATTTTTCAACCAGCGATTATGACATTAATGCCAGCTAGACAGAATAAAGCTCTGTCTGTCATGACAATAGTACTGTACTGAAGGCCACTTCATCACTCCAGTTACTGTAGATTTAACAGATACCTGTTGTCTTCAGGTGGCTGTAAAGAGAGTCACCTGAGTAAAGGAAAGGCCTTCAGTACAGTTCTATTGTCATGACAGACAGAGCTTTATTCTGTCTAGCTGGCATTAATGTCATAACCACTGGTTGAAAAATCTGCATTATCATGATGTCGAACAAATTAACTAAATTACATATACTACCAAATAGACTAGAAATGATTGAAAAGCATCATAAACCACCAAACAGAATACAGAAAGTTAGTGATTTCAGTTTTTTAGTGAACTCAGGCGGATTAATCATCATTTTAGACTATGATATCTGAAGGTTGGCAAACATGCTGATCAACCATACTTATCTATCATTGACCATGATTATTGACTTGACTTTTCATCTATAAATGCGTCAAAATTGAAAACTTGACTGAAAAGAAAATCCTTGGGGATTGAGGAGTGGTGACCTCTGACCCCTACGGTGGGTAACGTCACAGAAGGCCTACTCATAAAATGCACTGACTTCACTGATACCGAATCTCCCTCCAAACTAAAATGTAAAGCTGACGGCCCCTCAATATGATCTGATCAATACAATACAATCAAACTTTATTGTCCACCAGGGTGGAAATTTGTCTTCGTCTCACAAAACACAGAAAACAACAGACATTAAAAACCAGACAGCAGTTAGTAAAAAACAGAGACAGGTTATGTTACACATTAAAACAGTTCATGTCAGTGTCTGTGGCTCAGATCTGCTCAGTCACTGTGTTGAGTTAGAAATTGATGGCATTTGGGAGGAAAGACTTTTTAAACACATTGTTAGTTGCCAGAGGGGCTCTATAGCACCTCCCGACTGGCTGAAGAGAGGATGGGAGCTATCTGCCAAGATACTCCTCGCTTTCTTCCTCGTCCTTTCTGTAAAAAGTTGAGTCAAGGGCTTTTGGGGTTTACCACCTATTTTGCCTGCCATTGACACAATCCTAGACAGTTTATTCTTATATCTACAGTTTAGGTGACCGTACCAGACAGGAAGGTTAAAGGTTAAAACCCTCTCAACAATAGTTTTGTACACTTATTCTAAAATCTGCTGGCTGACACCGAGGCCACTAAGTTTCCTTAGAAGATAAAGTCGCTGTGAGCATCTCTTGAAAATATACTCTGTATTTTCAGAGAAGCTCACCTGGGTGTCCAGGACTGTACCGAGGTATTTAAAGTGTTCCACAGTTTCAACATGTTGGCCATCAAGTGAAACTGGCTCTGTGATCAAATGTTGTTTTGTGCAGCACATGATTAATTGTTTCGTCTCGGCCACATTGATTTCTAGCTGGCTAGTGTGACACTGTGTTTGAAGGGCTGTAGTGTGGGCCAGATAGTCAGCTTCACCTAGTGGGCCTGTTTCCTGTAAAAGGCCAACTAAGGCCATGTCATCCACATACTTAAACAGTCTAAAATGTTTCTCATTGATCATAAATTCATTAGTAAAAAGAGAGAATAGCACAGGGGAAAGAACACAGCCTTGTGGGCAGCATGTCTGACATGTTCTCCCTGACACAGACCCTCTGATCCACACAACTAACCCCGTGTTGATGTTGAGATCAAGGAGCCTTTTCAGGAGAATATGCGTCTTCATCGAGTTAAAAGCGGAGCTAAAATCCACAAATAAAGCTCTGGCATAACCTTTAGGATGCATAAGGTGTTTTGTGACTGTGTTAAGCAGAGTCAGCATAGCGTCGTCTGGGCCTCTGTCGCTCTTATTTTAGCAAGTGGAGCAGATCTAGCTTAGTTTCCACTGTGCTGGTCAGGTGGCTGGCAAGAACTCGTTCCATGGTTTTACACAATATGGAGGTTATTGCGATGGGCCGAAGACCATTTGGCTTACTTGCGCCTGGCTTTTTTAGCACAGGCCTAATTATTGTGAATTTCCATGATTTTGGCACAGTGCATGTGTCTAGGATATATAATTAATTAGGCTTTTTTAAGTACAGTATGTATTTATTTAGCCTATTTATCTTCTACTGTTACCTCGATCATGTGCTTAAATAATGTTACACTTTTATAGAATGACCAAACTATCTTCTTGGCTTTTATTTTGACATGATTGCCTTCACTTCCGGGTCACTTGACTGCCGTTCTCCGCTCTTCGATTCAAAACAGAAAATGACAGAAAGAAACTTGAAGAAAACTAAAATCGGATAGTTTTTTTAATTAGTTTTTTTCGTTTTTCCTTTGGAAACAAAAAACAAACAGAGCATCACGGGATTTCATTTTTCGTTTTTGGTTTAAAACGAAAAAACAAAAAAACCATGTGACTCCCGTTCTTCAATCAAAAATGAATAATGACAAAAGGAATTCGCAAAAACGAAAAACGGCCCGGTTTGGATCCGTTTTTCGTTTTTTGATTCAGGAACCAAAAACGAGAAAACGGCCGTTTTCTCGTTTTTGGTTTAAAACGAAAAAATAAAAAAACGTTTTTTCGTTCTTGAATTCAAAAGGAATAACGGATTATCCGATGATACCCAGACCGGAGACCCCTGATGTAGTCTGTCTTTAGTCCTCACAGTACTTCTTCCTCTGTGCTACTGATTACACATGACTGACCAGTGGACTGACACCAAGACAGGTACACTAATGTACTTCTGACACAAGATGGCGCCACTCAGATTAGAATTTTATTAATTATTAATTAGTACAGCAGGAATTTTGCATGGTCTGCCCTATTATGAAAGAAAGAAAGAAAGAAAGAAAGAAAGAAAGAAAGAAAGAAAGGAAGAAAGAAAGGAGGCTGGATGTAGCCTACATGTCAGTCTAGTGGAAATACTTATTTAGTCCATAATGGATAAGAAGTCAGTGATGTGGTGCTCATAGAAAACATAATTTTTATCAGGACCCAGATACTGTACAGCCGGAGAACAGCCTGGCATCGTAGTGAGTGGGACATCCACACTATGCACAGTTAAGAACTGATATGTGTTTTACAGAATTCACAAACTGTCAGATGTCTGTACAGCACACACACTTAACAATACTGAGGGGATTAGACAGAGAAGTACTGTAAGTGATGATTTCAATGTCCACTGTCAGTATTCACAGTAACAGGATGGATTAATCACTGCTGTGTGTTTCTCTCCCAGCAGACCAGTGATCCAAGAAAAACAAAAGCTCAAAGCATGGTGGTGTCCTCTCCCTGTTGTTTCATGAATATACAGAACACTATATATACATGTATATATACACTATATAATATAGAGAACACTATAATATACATGTATATATACACTATATAATATACAGAACACTATAATATACATGTATATACACCATATAATATACAGAAAAATCTATATACATGTATATATATACTATATAATATACAGAACACTATAATATACATGTATATATACACTATATAATATACAGAACACTATAATGTAGGGACCTACCAATGTGACTGGTGGGAGGTGACCACATGAACTCAGTAACATGATCCTTGACCCATGGACTCAGCTCAGCAGCCATTGGCTACTGTCGCATTCACACATAGGTGTGAAATTCACCCAGGACAAAACCAGAGGAATCTCTTTGTTCCTCCTCTTTCTGCTCTTCATCTCCCTTCTCACCTCTCCTAACCTGTGGAGGTGAGCTGCTGCTCTCCAGACCAGAAGCTGTAGAAGCAGCTCTGCTCTGATATACGTATGGCCTGTTAGGAAACAGCCATAGGAACACAAGTAACCTCTAAGGCAGAGGACGCGAGAGCCTGCCTTTTTACCAACTAATTTCAAGCAACAACCACAAGGAAGTTAGTACCAAGCTATCAAGCTGCTGGGAAGAAAGTATTGGAGCGATCAGCTTCCACCAATCTGCACAACTTGATTAGAGCACAGCAAAGACGACATCTTTGACTTGGAACCACAACTTCAACACATGGAATTACAAACCCTTTTCTTCCATGGATTGGTAACGTATTGGGCTTACTTTAGCATTAGTAATTGCACATGGCTGAACAAGACGTTCAACTTTGATTTCTAGAATGTACTTGTATTGATTTGGTTTAATGTTATTCATTGAGTTTGACGGTTGTGATATTATTTGTAGTTATGATATTCGGGTAGCTGGCTTCGCCACATCTGATGTGTTTAGTTTATGCTTCACATAGACAAGGTCTTGCATGCAAACTAACCATCTTTCTAACCCACTGCATATCTGACACACATTAAGATCACATACATAACCTGTGAATTAGTTAAACATAAACATACAGCTTCAGATAATCTTAACCCCCACATCACCCCCCTTTCTGTCCTTCCTGAGCACATGTGCTCCGAAGAACAAAGAGGCCATGTGGTAACATGTTGGCGGCCATCTTTGATCCCGCCATCTTTGTAGTTTTACAGTGCTCGCCCCTTTTGTCTGTAGGCAGACATCTTGAGACAAGAAGCCATCTTGTATCTCTTCCCCCCCCCCCTCTCTCTCTCTGTCTCTCTCACTCACACACACACACACACACACGCACGCATGCTTACACACTTTGTTTGGTATGTTTAGTTTAGTTATTTAGTTAGATTAATATTGTGTTTTAAACCTTTATTATCTTGTAAATAAATGTTTGTGGAATATACATGCTGGTCTGGTTAATGTTGTACAAGAGTGAATAATGCCAACCTCTGCTATGTCAAGAACTCCGATATCCTTCAACCTTTACTATCTATTTTGGTTATAGTTATTAATTTAATTATTAATCAATGTTCCAAATTGATAGTTTAGCATATATAATGAGACTATATTAACGTTTTGGTTATTGGTCCCTGATTCCAGGGTGGTGCCCCGTTTATTATTAATATTTATTGATAATCTTTATTAATATTAATAATTATATTATTATTTATTAATTAATTTGCTAACAACCAAACCTGTTACTGCCAAATCCCTACAATAATATACATGTATATATACACTATATAATATACAGAACACTATGTAGTTACTGGTCCAGTGAACTTTATCAGCCATTTCGAGTCAGTAATATATTCATCAAACCTCTAATAACAATATGAACAGCAGTCTTCATACACACAATATAACTTTAATAATGATTATCACATGAATGATTATAAAAATTAAAAATAATGATGATCACAATGTTAAAATAACAGTTCTGAACTGAATGATGGGATGAATTCAGTACCTGTTTTATTAAAATGTGGTATTTTTTTTTTTTTAAAGTTATTTTTTTGGGGGCATTTTTAAGCTTTTTATTGATAGGACAGTGGATAGAGTCTTGGAAAGGAGGGGGGGGGGGGGGGGGGGGGGGGGAGAGAGAGAGAGAGATGACATGCGGAAAGGTCCACAGGCCGGATTCTAACCCAGGTCCACCGCGGCTAGGACTGTGCCTTTGCCAGATATGGGCGCCCGCTCTACCAACCGAGCTAACCAGGCGCCCAAAATATGGTATTTTAATGCAGGCTAATAAAAATGAGGCAAGATACCTCCATAAGATCAAAGACTAACTGTAACAAAACACACTGGTTTATGATCGGAGTGGCTGCTGACTCATAAGCACCAAGATGAATCAAGTCTATAAATCTGGAGCAGGCTAGCTGCACAGATTAGATCTCCATAATAAATAATGTGCTGATTGACATAAAACCGGGTACAGTCTAATTTAAAGGTCGCTTTACCAGGTGAGCTACCTGGAGGAGGAAATATGATCTGCTTTGAGATCAAAAGTCAGTAATAAAGACATTGGGGAGGTGGTTTACAGCTGCACTGAACACTAAATCACCAAACAACTCAAGATCAAATCTTCAATAAAATGTGTAACAAAATGTTATCAGACCCGGCCTTCAGGACGCGGTCTCCAGTTGTTGGCAGGCTAGAGGGAGTGACAATAAAGGACGAGGACACCACAAAGCGTTTTCAGATTCAAAATAGTTAGAAAAACTAGACAGAAACTAATTTAGGCTGCTTCAGAGCTGTCGCACATTCTTGGCGCACAATTCACCTGACTAGTGAGTTAAAATAAGAAATACTTCCAGAGTAAAGTCTGGGAAAGGAGAAAAAGGCGGAGAGACAACTGTAGGACCTATAAACTAAACTCCAGAGGAGCCTGGTTCTTTTGTTATTCTCACCACATTTCTTTACGAAAAAAAACCAAACAAACCATAAACAGGATTAATATAATATATCAACTATCTGTATTTCTACATTACCTTGTGTCTGTTCTGTTGTAGAGGACCAAACTATGAGACTCTGCACACCAACAACCAACAGTGGAACGGTCACCTCCTGCTGCTGCTCCTCTCTGCTGCTGCTCTCTGCTGACCCTCGGTCCTAGTCGATGTATAACATCTAAAAGAGAACTGGAAGGCGGGGCCCCGTTCATTCCCATGACAGGTGCTCTCCTCCTCCTCCTCCTCCTCCTCCTCCTCCTCCTCCTCCTCTTCCTCCTCCTCTTCTGTTCAGGTTGACTTCATCTTTCACTTTTAGTTACACAGCAAACTGTTGGTCTGATGCAACCATAGACATATGTGACAGGGTTCGTTATTGTAAGCTAATGTAACAGTGCAGGTATTTACAGATAGCTAGGACCAGTTCCAGGTTCTGAGGAGCAGTTTATAACTAGCACTCAAGAATAACAGACCACAGACCAAGAAGTAAGTTTGAACTGCCGGCTTATTTATATAGTAAAGTTAGTAGTACACATGCACATTAATTGGTACCAAAATCACACATTTCACACACCACACAGGAATTGTGCATTTACATCCCTGGAAACCATTGAAAATAAAACCCAAATTCTCAGAAAACGTATTTCTCCCTATTCTGTTTCACTCTGGTTTGATTTAAACCTATTTAAGTTCAGGAGATTTTTTCAACTTAGGCACCTTTAAGTTGTAATTTAGTTTATTGTTTTTCTTTAAGTTGACTCATTTTTATCTCAGTTAGCCCTTTTCTTGAGCTTAGTTCTCTTTCTCTTTAGTTCACTTAACCATTAAGTGAATAATTTACAGTAACAGAACCTCTTTGTATCACCAATTCAGCACACAATAAATGAAAATAAAATACAGTTAAACACAGAATCAAGACATGAAACCAAAATATTCCACTGATCAATTTGTATGATCAATAAACCAAATCTTCACAACTTGGTGTGTATTCAGTCCTTTTGTTGAGTCCTTTATAAGTCCAAATGAACTCCACTGCATGTTGCAGCAAAATACTGAAGGTTTAGTCCTACCATGATCCAGGAGTATGAATCAGTGTCCTCATCTCTGAAGTGTAGGTTGACCTTGCAGAAGCAGACGCACATCCAACTCCATGTCTCCTACTGGTGGCTCCCCATCTTAATGCTCCAGCTTCGGGTGTGTAAACACCAAACGATCCTCTCAACTAGAAAACCTGGCCTGTTGTATAACAGTGCAATACACAGAAAAGTAATTTAGTCTTACATAGTTTATGAAAATGAAGTACTTGAGGAGGACTAACACCTGAACACAGGCTAATGATCAACACACTGGCTGTATTCGAAACCGCCTACTGCATAATACTGAGGAACACAGTACGCAGTATACAGTACATACTGCATACTGCGTTCCTCAGTAGTACGCAGTACACAGTATACAGTACATACTGCGTACTGCGTTCCTTAGTAGTACGCAGTACACAGTATACAGTACATACTGCATACTGCGTTCCTCAGTAGTATGCAGTATGCAACGGTTAAAGTGATGTATTTTGCAGTATGCTAGATGAAGCTGTAGCCTTTAAACCAGCTCTTAAAGCACTGGACAAAAAAATGAACTTGTACCATTATTACAATATTATCGAACAATACAACTTTGATTTAGTTGTTTATGTTCTGCTTGTTTACATTATAACTTTAAGAAGTTTAAACATGCACTATCTGCCTTTAAACATACACTATCTGCCTTTAAACGTGCACTATCTGCCTTTAAACATGCACTATCTGCAACCATCTTGGACTCTAACCACTGGCGCACTTTACACTTACTTATACTATACATCCTATATACCACTTTATAGACTGCACATATGTACATATTACATTTATTTATTGCACATACTACATTTAGTTATTTAGTTACTGACGGACTGCATACACTATGTTCACCCATTCACTCTGTATCTTTTATATCTCTATTATTGTTTTTATAATTTTTGTATACCTTTACTTCTCCTGTGTTTCACTCTGTTTGCTGATGTTGCTGCTTTGACACCTGAACTTCCCTCCGGGGATTAATAAAGGTTCATCTTATCTTATCATATATTTTAAGATTCTGCTGGTTTAAACTATTTATTCTAACAGATCATAATGAAGTCAGACAAACAGGATCATCAACGAGGGGAGACGGGAAATATAAAACATTGATCCACAACATTTACGTTACTCAAACTGCTTTTTCAGTTACAGAAACAAAACAGTGGTTCCTGAGGTCAGAGTTCTGTACTACGAAGCAGGATTTGCGGTTAGCGAGGTAACTTCAGGGTTAACTCTGGGTTTTCCGTATTACGAAGGTGGATCACTTCTTACCTGTGTAGATCTCCATGGTAACTGATGCGGGGTAGATCTCCATGGTAACTGATGCTGAGTGGTTGACCTGAGGTCTGTACTATGAAGCGAGTTCAACATACCCAGGGTATCTTCTCGTTATCTGGCTTCACTAACTCTAACAAACGAGATCACACTAAACTGTACTATGAAGCTTATCAACTCAGTAAATCAACTCAGGGTTTCTCAGTCTGGCTGTGAGTGTTCACATAAATGGGGAGGTGTTTACGGTTTATGACCAATCACAGACATGGACAAGTCTACTGTCAGACAGAGAGACACATTTAACAAAGGAAGAAACTATATTAGACAAATACGAAGAAGTTAAACACTTAACCAGACTAAAAGTAACACAGTTGAAGCTGCCAAATGCATGAAGAACAGTTGGTGAAAGAAAAAACTCCAGATGTGTGAATGTGTAAATTAACAGAGTTATTAATTTAACGGAACACTTAAAAGTCAGATATACTCGTCTAAATATAAATTGCGTTTAAGAGAGTAATAGATGAATGGATTACTCATCTTTGTACCCTGCGATACATGTAACGTCTATCATTATTTAAACCTTCTTTCAGCTGCGTCCCTCCTCTCCGGCAGTGTGAAACGACTCAAGAGGATGTTAAAACAAAAATATAATTCAAAGCGGTAAACACCCTCATCATAAATCCAGCTGTCCTTCCTGCATTTGTCAGTTTAAACTGTGTTGTTTTTAGCCTGATTATGACTTAAACTACAAGGTAAAATGTTTGTTGCTGACAGACAGACTCTCCTTCTCTCTCTGACTTTAACAAGATCAGATCAGATATTCCTTTATTAGTCCCTCAGTGGGGACATGTGCAGTGTACAGCAGCAAAGCAAAAAACAAGAAGCATCACCTAACACAGTAAAAAAAGAGCTAAACAAAGTGTAACAAAATATGACCCATTTAAATCAGTAACAATATCATTTATAAAAGTTAACGGGGCAAATAACAGATCATGAAAAGAAAAAAACATTCTAATAAATGCAGAAAGTTATTTTAAGTCTGTTTGTTAGGTTTTATAAAGCTCTTTCAGTGACAGACTGCTTCACTGAAGGAAGAAGCAGAGATACTGCAGGTCCTTCTGCTGCTGTCCAGAGCTTCAGTTAACACAGATTATAACTAGATGGTAAATCAGAAGACAACTAAAATATAAACCCTTTAATCTGTGATCTGTTTTCACTCCGGTATAAAACTCAGTGATGTTGAGAGGTAAAGATATCAGATCAGTCCGGTCAGCAGCAGTGTCCAATCAGGAACTGATATCCAATAAGGGGGCGTGTCTATCAGCAGCAGCAGCGTCCAATCAGTAACTGATATCCAATAAGGGGGCGTGTCTATCAGCAGCAGCGTCCAATCAGTAAATGATATCCAATAAGGGGGCGTGTCGGTCGGTAAAAGACTTCCGTGAAGGATGCTCTGGTGTATCCTCGATCCTCACTCCTCGCTCCTTGGTGCAGAAGTAAGAGCTTTGGGACGTTCTTCAAGATGGCGGACCAGAACAACTTCCGGTTCAAGCGAGGATCGAGGAGCGAGGAAACGACAAATAAGAGCTTTGGGATGCACCCTGGATTTCAGAACTACGGTGTCCTGTAAGGGACAAACATGGATAATTGCTCCATTCTGGATGGGGATCTGGATGGGGGCTACTGCCTTACACATACAATGTAGTTAAACATTTTATAAAGCTAAAAATGCTGTGTGTTCTATATTTACACTGTATCCCAAAGACATGCATCATTCTGTGACATTTTCTGTTTTTGCACACATTGATGATACCACTATCATCTCCCCCTCTCTGTAATCCTACAGACCTGTATCCTCCTCCAGGTCACAATAGATTTGTCTGTACATCTGTTTCGGTGTTTACACTAATAGGCCTACGAGTACGTTTAAGAAGGAAGGTAATGTAGAGTCCAACACAGAGATTCAGTAGAGCTGTTGTCAGTACAACGGAGAAGTTGATCCATCCCAGACTCTCTGGTTGTGGTCTCATTGTTGGACTCTCTGGTTGTGGTCTCATTCTTGGTCTCGGAGGTTTGGGCTCATCAGCAGCTGCTGTAAAGGACAGAATATAAAATGTGTCTGATTGTCTGAAGTGGAACCATTTTACTGAAACAGGAAACTAAATAAATCCAGCAGACTGACAAAAGAAAGACTAAATATGATCCTAGTCTTCATCAGCGGTAGCCATGACGTACGTTTTACTGCTGTCTGGTAGTCGCTTTCAGTCCAAAATGGCAGAAGTGTAGCTCTGCTGCTGGGAGCTGACGTTGTAATGGAACGACCAGTTGACTTTCACTTCTTAGTAATATGTGTTCTTTGGTACAGCTCCAGCAGGGATGAAGCTGAGACAACTTTTATACTAGCTAGCTATGCTAGCTAACCAGTATGACCCCTGCAGCATGCTAACATGCTAAACTAAGATGTGTTTAGCACTAGCAGGGCTGTAGACTCTTAGTCTGGTTTTACTGACTGAGTTCTACTGAATCAACTCACCTGTGACATCGAGGTGACATATCTTAGAGCTCCCACCATAACCTGTCTGCACTTCACACATGTACCAACCAGAGTCATTAATCCTGAGTCTGGACATGTGAAGTCTGATTCGTCCGTCTCTGAGGACGTCTTTGTCCCACCGGACTCGTCCTGTAAACTGTTCATCCTGAGACTCTGGGAGCTCAACACCTTCAAGGAGATGAAACAGGACTGAGGTCTTGAGATCAGCTAATAGTCGACAGAGGATAAAAAGTGATTTGGAGGAACTGTGGGTTCTGGTTGTGAACATCCACTCCAGTGTGATGTCTTGGTTCTCCTCTGCCTGATAGGAGGTCTGTGTCACATTCACTACAAATACTCCTGCAGAGGAGACAGAGAGGGAAAGTGAGCAGCAGACAAACTGACAACTTGAACATGTCAAACTCCATCTAGAGATGTTTGTCTGAAAGTGTATTTAGTGTTTGTGGATAATAAAGTGAAGGTCAACTAACCAGAGACACAGGAGGTCAGACTGAGGAGCAGCAGGATGCTGCAGATCATCTTCATCCTGTGAGAGGAGACAGAAACACATCAGATACAAGTTCAGTTATTACAGGTAGAACAGAGACAATCTACAGTCTGTCTTTAGTCCTCACAGTACTTCTTCCTCTGTGCTACTGATTACACATGACTGACCAGTGGACTGACACCAAGACAGGTACACTAATGTACTTCTGACACAAGATGGCGCCACTTTAGTAGAAGTAGAAGTAGAAGTACGAGGAAATATGATCTGCTTTGACCTGACAGCAGTGGGAGGTGACTGAAAGCTGCAGTCAAGACAAACACAGTCTCACCAAACTACTGACTCCTCATTAGATCAAATCTTCAATAAAAAGTGTAATAAAATGTCATCAGACCAATCTATACTCGGTCTCCAATGATTGTTGTTTTATTCCTGTTATTGTGTAACATCTTGCAGCTCTCATTCAGTGGTCTCTCGGAGGAGTTTATGGTGGTACGAACAAGAGAAGTCCTACAGTACAGAGACCCCAGGGACCAGAAGGTGTCATCGGCTGGCATCGAGGTGAGAACAGAGAGGAAATGGAGAGCAGAGAAAGCAGTGGAGGTGGTAGAGTCATGTCTAAAGCACAGGGTGCTGGTGGGAATCACAGCAGCTAATGGAAGATTACGAAATGCGTAAGTAGCCTAAAAATAACAACAACCACTAATCCACAATGCTAGAATACGACGATACCATATTGTTACAACCCGGAGTTGGTGTAGGGGTAAAGGGAGTAACATTGAGCCGATGTTATCAGGCAATCACTTGTTTATTGATGGGTGATTGAAATTAAAGCAAAATAAAACATACAATGGGTTGAATTAATACTAAATGAAAACGAGGGTTTAGGGTGGCCGAAAAGGAGACAACGAAGGCACACACCCTAGCCCTGCACAATCCTAACAATCAGACAAATTATGCCACTGCTCTATGCACACTGAACTACAAACAAAATGAGTACCTCAACTAGTTAACATTCAGGTTAACAATTCTTCACTATCTAAAGTCCACTGACTCCAGTAGAACTTATACACAACACTAACAATCGAGAGGCACGGGGAACAGATCAATTGAAATCACTGCCCGCCTTGGTCTAGTCACAGCTGGCTTTTAATTCTTTCCACGCGGCCCAGCCGGCTGGTGATTGGCTAATCACATGTGACGTGTCAGAGGCAGGACCACAAACGGCGGGAAACGAAGGGCATCCACCTGAGGGCGTTCCGGAGGCGTGGCCCCGAAGGGAATCCCCAAGACGTGTCGTCATCTTGGAGCGACGGGACAGCAGAGCGCACCAAAAGAAAAGAGCACAGGGAGAGCGCCGCACAGCAACATACAACAATACAAACAATAACGAACGGTCGCTTCTGAGACCGTAACACCCCCTCACATAAATACAAACCTACTGGATTTGTCACAATATCACATCTAACAATACTACCTACACTCTGGAAAGGGCGTCGGCTACAACATTTTCGTGTAATCACAAGGTTACATCCACCTGGCTCCACAATGTAACCGGCAACTTTCAGTTTACAAGAACACGGAAAATCGAGAGTAACAAGTACCGGAGCATGGCACAGGAGAGCGGTTACACTCTCAAAATCACGGTGGTGATCTGGTGTCCATGCAGGGCTATCAACTACTTTTGAACTGGGAAAACCACTAAGATTACCCACGGCAGAACAAATAAAGACAATGCCAATTATCACAATGAGGCGAAGCAAATAATGAATAATTACCGGTGGACGAAGCGCGTCAGAGGAAGAGGTACGGGTACTTGTTACCTTTTCCTTTCCGTCTCTGAGAGAAGACTCGAGCGCCACAGTTGCGTCTGGTTTATTTTCTCCTGCAATAACTTTAGTTAACACACTGTCACATGGATCAACATCACCTGTCTTCAGAGGACTGAATTCTGCACGAGACTGAGCGGGCGTAATTACGCGCAGCGGCACCAACTTGGGCTGTGCTAAAATGTCAGGATCTGGGGTATTAGTTACTTTACACCCAGCAATATCGTTCCCTATTAGCATGGCTATGCCACTGATTGGCAACGTCGGACAGACAGCAACAGGGAAACGACCACAGATTAATTTAGAGCGCACGTACACATGGTGCAGGGGCCGTGAGACACAACCCATCTCAATACCACTTAATGCAGTACTGTAGCCACAGGCAGACTGATCTGAAAATGACAACACTCTGGCTAGGATGACAGTTTGGGAACAAGCTGTGTCGCGTAAAATCCGCACAGTACGCTGCTCATCTGGTTCGCCAGTTAGTGAGACAAAACCCTCAAAAATGAACGGTTTGAAACCAGGGTCAGCACACTCCGCGGGACTTTTACATGATCTGGATGTAATCAATCCAACACCTTTTGAATATTGCTCACCGGGAGATGACTGCTGCTGCGCTTTACATTTTAACAGTAAACAGTTTGCAATAACGTGCCCTGCTTGGTGGCAATAGAAACACTCTCTTTCCTCTTTACGCACGGGAGGAACTAGGCTAGGCCAGCTATCAAGAGAAGCAGCGGGAGCGAAACGAGGTTTATCAGGAGGAGTGAACGTAACCTTGTGCGTAAGCACATACTCATCAGCCATAACAGCTGCAGCAGATAGAGATTTTACCTTCTGCTCATTTAAGTACACAACCATGCGCTCAGGCAAACAATTTTTAAACTCTTCTAATAACATCAACTCACGAAGGGCAGAAAAATCATCACATTTATAAGCGGAACACCATTTGTCAAACAGACTTCCCTTATCCCTCGCAAACTCCACATAAGTTTGGGTGGCAGCCTTTTTGTGGGCTCTAAATTTTTGCCTATAAGCCTCTGGCACCAATTCATAAGCGCGCAGAATTGCGGCTTTCACAATGTCGTAATCCTTACTATCCTCAAGAGGGAGCGCTGCTACTACCTCTTGGGCTTTACCATATAACCTACATTGTAATAGTAGGGACCACATATCAGTAGGCCACTTAAGAGCCAGAGCAATGCGCTCAAAGGCGCTGAAGTAAGAATCCACTTCAGTTTCTCGGAAATTTGGGACTAAAGCGATATGCTTACTAATGTCAAAAGCTCTATGTGAAGAACTAGCGAGCATTGAGGGTGAGCCAGCTGACGCAGAAGCTGCCTCTGCCGTATGAGTCTCCTTCTGTAAATCAATCTCCATCTGACGTAGCCTTACGTCTTTGTCTGCCTCTATCTCCAGTTTTTTAACTTGCAGGCGGAAGTCAAGCTCTGCCTGACGTTCCTGCGCATGAGTCTGAGCCTCCAGGTGGAGACGAGCAAGGCGTACCTTTAAACGTGCCTCGTCTCGAGATCCTGAAGAACCAGGCGATAGGGGATCGTATCGAGGGAGAGTAACCGGCGTCTTAACCCGGCCCTCCGCCTCGAAGACAATACCCGGGGCTGGTTTTGGCCCTCGCTCAGCCACAGTACCGGGAGTTCCACCCTCAGGTTGAGAACTACCCTCAGCCAGAGCGACTTCCTCCTGCACACTAGACTCTGTAGGCGCCAACATCTCAATCACCCTCAACTCAACAAGTTTATTCACAACTAACTGCTTAAGCTCTTTTTTAACTAGCTGTCTAGATGCCGAGAAACTGAAGTGGCTGGCAATTTCTAACAGGTCGTCCTTTCTACATAGAGCAAGTTGATCACGGGTGGAGGTTTTAAGGAAACGCTCCAAATTGAACGCCATTGCACACCCGGTGCAAACAATCAATCAAGGCAAATAAACAAGCAATTCTCGGGAATAATTAATATCCCGGACGAGCCCCCATTTATGTTACAACCCGGAGTTGGTGTAGGGGTAAAGGGAGTAACATTGAGCCGATGTTATCAGGCAATCACTTGTTTATTGATGGGTGATTAAAATTAAAGCAAAATAAAACATACAATGGGTTGAATTAATACTAAATGAAAACGAGGGTTTAGGGTGGCCGAAAAGGAGACAACGAAGGCACACACCCTAGCCCTGCACAATCCTAACAATCAGACAAATTATGCCACTGCTCTATGCACACTGAACTACAAACAAAACGAGTACCTCAACTAGTTAACATTCAGGTTAACAATTCTTCACTATCTAAAGTCCACTGACTCCAGTAGAACTTATACACAACACTAACAATCGAGAGGCACGGGGAACAGATCAATTGAAATCACTGCCCTCCTTGGTCTAGTCACAGCTGGCTTTTAACTCTTTCCACGCGGCCCAGCCGGCTGGTGATTGGCTAATCACATGTGACGTGTCAGAGGCAGGACCACAAACGGCGGGAAACGAAGGGCATCCACCTGAGGGCGTTCCGGAGGCGTGGCCCCGAAGGGAATCCCCAAGACGTGTTGTCGTCTTGGAGCGACGGGACAGCAGAGCGCACCAAAAGAAAAGAGCACAGGGAGAGCGCCGCACAGCAACATACAACAATACAAACAATAACGAACGGTCACTTCTGAGACCGTAACACATATACTGTATATATATATATATAACAATGATTAATACATTACCAAGTCCTGCAGGTTTTCTTTTTGTGGTTTTGAACGTAGACTCTATTTTAAATAAATCACTTCTTTCATTGATATTTGCACCTCTGCAAATTATATTAGCTTTTTTCAGTGAATGCTGTCGGCCTACAGACATCTGACTGTTTGTCAGTTCTTTAAAACACATTAATTAGCACAGCAGGAATTGTGCACGGTCTGCCCTATTACTACCATTATTAATATAGAAAGAAAGAAAGAAGGCTGGATGTAGCCAACATGTCAGTCTAGTGGAAATACTTATTTGGTCCATAATGGACCAGGATGATTAGAAAGAGAAGTAAGTGATAACTTCAATGTCCACTGTCAGTGTTCACAGTAACAGGATGGATTAATCATTGCTGTGTGTTTCTCTCCCAGCAGACCAGTGATCCAAGAAAAATAAAAGCTCAAAGCATGGTGGTGTCCTCTCCCTGTTGTTTCATGAATATACAGAACACTATATATACATGTATATATACACTTTATAATATACAGAACACTATATATACATGTATATATACACTATATAATATACAGAACACTATAATATACATGTATACAGTGGAGGAAATAAGTATTTGATCCCTTGCCGATTTTGTAAGTTTGTCCACTTACAAAGAAAAGAACGGTCTATAATTTTAATGGTAGGTATATTTTAACAGTGAGAGACAGAATATAAAAAAAAAAATCCAGAAAATCCCATCATATAAAAGTTATAAATTGATTTGTATTTTATTGTGGGAAATAAGTATTTGATCCCCTAGCAACCAGCAAGAATTCTGTCCCCCGCAGACCGGTTAGATTAGTCCTCTCGCTTTAAGAAAGTACTCCGAATCTCAACTCGTGACCTGTATAAAAGACAACTGTCTCAACTCATTACCTGTATAAAAGACACCTGTCCACAATCAGATTCCAACCTCTCCACCATGGGCAAGACCAAAGGGCTGTCTAAGGACGTCAGGGACAAGATTGTAGACCTGCACAAGACTGGAATGGGCTACAAGACCATCAGCAAGCAGCTTTGTGAGAAGGAGACAACTGTTGCTGCCATTATTCGGAAATGGAAGAAACACAAAATGACCATCAATCGGCCTCTGTCTGGGGCTCCACGCAAGATCTCGTCTCGTGGGATATCGATGATCATGAGAAAGGTGAGGGATCAGCCCAGATATACACGGGAGGAACTTCTTAATGATCGCAAGACAGCTGGGACCATAATCACCAAGAAAACCATTGGTAACACACTACGCCGTAATGGATTAAAATCCTGCAGCACCCGCAATGTCCCCCTGCTCAAGAAGGAACATGTACAGGCCCGTCTGTTTGCCAATGAACACCTGAATGATTCAGAGAAGGCTTGGGAGAAGGTGATGTGGTCAGATGAGACCAAAATCGAGCTCTCTGGCATCAACTCAACTCGCCGTGTTTGGAGGAAGAGAAATGCTGACTATAACCCCAAGAACACCATACCCACCGTCAAGCATGGAGGTGGAAACATTATGTTTTGGGGGTCTTTCTCTACTACGGGGACAGGAGGACTTCACCGCATCGAAGGGAGGATGGACGGGGACATGTACCGTGAAATGTTGGGCGACAACCTCCTTCCCTCAGCCAGGACACTGAAAATGGGCCGTGGATGGGTCTTTCAGCACGACAATGACCCAAAACATACGGCCAAGGCAACAAAGGAGTGGCTCAAGAAGAAGCACATTAAGGTCATGGAGTGGCCTAGCCAGTCTCCGGACCTTAATTCCATAGAAAATCTGTGGAGGGAGCTGAAGCTTCGAGTTGCCAAGCGACAGCCTCGAAACCTTAAGGATTTGGAGATGATCTGCAAAGAGTGGACCAAAATCCCTCCTGAGATGTGCGCAAACCTGGTGACCAACTACAAGAAACGTCTGACCTCTGTGCTTGCCAACAACGTTTCTCCACCAAGTACTGAGTCATGTTTTGCTAGGGGATCAAATACTTATTTCCCACAATCAAATGCAAATCAATTTATAACTTTTATATGATGTGATTTTCTGGATTTTTTTTTTATATTCTGTCTGTCACTGTTAAAGTAAACCTACCATTAAAATTATAGACCGTTCTTTTCTTTGTAAGTGGGCAAACTTACAAAATCGGCAAGGGATCAAATACTTATTTCCTCAACTGTATATACACTATATAGTATACAGAAAACTATATATACATGTATATATACACTATATAGTATACAGAACACTATATAGTTACTGGTCCAGTGAACTTTATCAGCCATTTCTAATCAATAATATATTCATCAAACCTGTTTACTGCTTTGAGATCAAAGGTCAGTAATAACCTGACAGCTGGGAGGTGACTGAAAGCTACAATTAAGATCAAATCCTTAATAAAATGTGTAATAAAATGTTATCAGACCAATAACATCAGTCTCCAGTTATTGTTTAACCTCCATGTTGTGTTTCCGTAGTCAGAGTAGGGGGTTAGAGAGTAAAACTATTTCACCAACTGCATTTCTCCTCGATGGTTAACAAAGTTTCTGGTCAGCTTTTATGTTTTACGCACAACACAGACTAGAGGAGTGACACTAAAGGACGAGGACACCACTAGGACACCACTAGGACACCACTAGGACACTACTAGGACACCACTAGGACACTACTAGGACACTACTAGGACACCACTAGGACACTACCAAGCGTTTTCATATCCAAAACAGTTAGAAAAACTAGACAGAGAAAGCCATAGATATTCACATGACAAGTTAAAATAAGAAATACTTCCAGAGTAAAGTCTGGGAAAGGAGAAAAAGACGGAGAGGCAACTGTAGGACCTATAAACTAAACTCCAGAAGAACCTGGTTCTTTAGTCCAAATTATTCTCACCTCATTTCTTCACGAAAAAAACCCAAACAAACCATAAACAGGATTAATATAATATATCAACAATCTGTAATTCGACATTACCTTGTGTCTCTTCTGTTGTACAGGACCAAACTACGAGACTCTGCGCACCAATAACCAACTGTGGAGCGGCCCCCTCCTGCTGCTGCTCTCTGACTAGAAGGCAGGGCCACGTTCATTCCCATGACAGGTGCTCTCCTCCTCCTCTGTTCAGGTTGACTTGATCTGGTCTGATGCAACCTGATCCCTACACCTTCACACCCACAGCTCAATGAAGCACCCAAGCTCTATAACGTGGTAAGGCTGCACGATTATGGACAAAATGCTAATCACGATTATTTGGATCAATATTGAGATCACAATTATTTATCACAATTATTCCTAGATTTTAGGTGACAAAATATTTTTTTTGCAAATTCACACTTGAATAAACAGAGTTCTGCTTTCATTCAATGTTGTGCTAAATTCCAACCATTAAACAAATCTAATTGTTAGCCTTTTAATATATATATATATATATATATATATATATATATATATCCATAAGGTCATGAACTAACTGTAAAAACACACTGATCAGAGTGACTGCTGACTGGTAAGTACTAGGATTAATCAAGTCTATAAATCTGGAGGAGAAACTATGAACTGCTTTGAGATCAGAAGTCAGTAATAAGGACATCGGGGAGGTGGTTTACAGCTGCACTGACCACTTAATCACCAAACAACTCAAGATCAAATCTTCAATAAAATGTGTCATGTGCCCTCTCTGTCCTTCCTGAGCACATGTGTTCCCAAAATATAACAGCAAACATTTGGTTTTCCATTTATGTATGTCTTGTTATTAAACTCTTATATATTAAACACGTATGGTGGGCATAAATTAAAAAAGTGAGTGGAATCATTTGTGTTATTTGCAGCTAATAATTCCTCTCACATCTCTGAGCATTAATTTCTACAACTTTATGATTCCCATGTAAAAACATACAGCAGACAACTACGTTTGAGTTATTTGCCATCAGGACGTGTCTTTTTTTTCTTTCTGTTTGACAGATTGATCAATATGAACTAATGATACGTGCAGAACAGTAGTACATTATACAGTATATTATGTAGAAACGAGCAGACCGAGTGTGACTTTACCTGTTAAATGATCAGAAGAGGTGAAGATCCAGAGAGAGAGAGAGATGAAGAGGAGAGTGTGTCTGTCACCCCAGCACACTGGCACTGTCACACTCTAGGTGTGTGAGACTCAAAACAGGAAGTTGACCAATCTTAAGATCTCTCTTTTCTCTCTCTCTCTCTGTTCGGCTACTACTTTCTGTCAACCTGCTAATGAGAAAATTTAGTATTATTATATTCTAACTTAATCGCACATTTTTCTATCTGTTCAAAATGCACCTTAAAAGGAGATTTGTCAAGTATTTAATACTCTTATCAACATGGGAGTGGATAAATGTGCTGCTTTATGCAAATGTATGTATATATTTATTATTTGAAATCAATTAACAACACAAAACAATGACAGATATTGTCCAGAAACCCTTACAGCATGAAGAATATGCTCAAATCATAACATGAAAAACTGCAGCCCAACAGACAACAACAGCTGTCAGTGTGTCAGTGTGCTGACTTGACTATGACTTGCCCCAAACTGCATGTGATTATCATAAAGTGGGCATGTCTGTAAAGGGGAGACTCGTGGGTACCCATAGAACACATTTACATTCACATATCTGGAGGTCAGAGGTCAAGGGACCCCTTTGAAAATGGACATGACAGTTTTTCCTCGCCAAAATTTAGCATAACTTTGTAGCGTTATTTAACCTCCTTCACGACAAATTACATGGTTGGTACCGATGGATTCATTAGATTTTTTTTAGCAATATACTACTCTGCTCTGTGTTGATAGTTGCTAATGTACCACAACCCCCACATCACCCCCCTCTCTGTCCTTCCTGAGCACATGTGTTCCGAAGAACAAAGAGGCCATGTGGTGACATGTTGGCGGCCATCTTTGATCCCGCCATCTTTGTAGTTTTACAGTGCTCGCCCCTTTTGTCTGTAGGCAGACATCTTGAGACAAGAAGCCATCTTGTCCCTCGCACGCACGCACGCGCGCGCGCGCGCGCGCACACACACACACACACACACACACACACACACACACACACACACATAATATTGTGTTTTAAACCTTTATTATCTTGTAAATAAATGTTTGTGGAATATACATGCTGGTCTGTTTAATGTTGTACAAGAGTGAATAATGCCAACCTCTGCTATGTCAAGAACTCCGATATCCTTCAACTTTTACTATCTATTTTGGTTATAGTTATTAATTTAATTATTAATAAACATTCTAAATTGATAGTTTAGTATATTTATGAGACTATATTAACGTTTTGGTCATTGGTCCCTGATTCCAGGGTGGTGCCACGTTTATTATGAATGTTTATTGATAATTTTTATTAATATTAATAATTCTATTATTATTTATTAATTAATTAACTAATAACCAAACCTGTTACTGTCAAATCGCTACAGTCATGACATGTTATGAGACCAATCATACTCAGTCTCCAGTTTTTGTGTAACATCCATGTTGTGTCTCCGTAGTCGGATTTCAACAACTAGATTTCTCCTCGATGGTTAACGAAGTACTGGTCAGCTTTTATGTTTTACTCATACTGAAGGAACTAAGATCTTCTGGGAGTCACTGGGAGCATCAAGACTTAGTTAAAAAGTGTGATGTGTAATGTCAAATACTTTAGGAAATACAAGTCTCACAGACAGAAAATTAATCAAGTTTTATACTAAAATGCTCCCAAAGTGAATGATATCTGCACATAAAGAGCTCTTTACCTTCTCTTTTGGTAGCAGATGAGGCAAGGGCATGAAACACACCTGAAAAACACACACAGAGGAGATAAGATCAGGATATTGATTGATATCAGCAGTGGTTTAATGTAACTAGTTACTGTATTTAAATACAAATTCAAGGTACTTTACTTTAGTATTCCCATTTTCTGCTACTTTATACTCCACTACATCTCAGAGGGAAATATTGTACTTTTTACTCCACTACATGTGAACATCTGACAGCTTTTCATGCACACTAGTGCAGCAGTAACTAATCCAGAAACATCATCTATTATAGTACTGTAGGGACCTCACCAGTCAACGAACCTTGGGGCCTACATGGGAAACCAGAAGCCTGATCACAGCAGGGGCCCTAACTGCCAGGCTCTTGAAATTTCGCATCTACATGCGAGATTTCATTTTGAATCCAAACAAGGGCTCCCATTGGATGAGGCTAACAGGAAATGTGGGGTCTTTCCGGTGAAACGCCCACAATATCACAGGAGATAAAAGCACGCCAACCTGAAGAAATCATTCCCTTTTCCACTGCGAACCCGTTTGCTACAGGAGGTACCCCAACGCTGACGCGTTCACCTTAAGACCTGAGCCACAGTTTCTGACCTCGCTGGACGAGTTTAAGCTATTGTTGTGTCCATCAGACTTTGATTCATCATACCTAGAAGGAAGAAACGGACCCCCGCTCTTCAGAAGGAAGAGAAGGACAACCGTTCTTCATAAAAGGAAATGAGCGCACCGCCGTCTCCTTCATTTCTGGCTGCTTCCCCCTCCGCTGCCACACGGAGGTCCAGCCTGCCGTTCATCAGCTGACGAGCTCCATAACGGCCCGTTATTGTCCGAGCCCGCGCGACGCCGCCGGACCAATTAACGACGATATACTCCACTATCGCTCCGAAGAAGCGATTCAAGTAAGAGGCTTGTGTCTGGGCAGAGACTAGTGAAATTGTATATTCCAATAAGTTAATAACTATTGTTGATTTATACTAAACGTACGGACCGCCGAGTCCGTCTGTTTGCTTTGTTTATTTAACTTGCTTTGCTCTGCTTTGCTTGTTTATGTTGCTTTGTTTACTGTTGCTGACTGTCTGATTACTGTGTGCTCCTTGTGTTAGCTCCTGCCAAACGTGAAGATCTGTAGCTGTAGTTTATTATTAAAAGACCAGTGCACGGCTGACAAACGTGAGTTTGCCTGCCGAGCATCTGAGTAATAATAACCCGGCTATTACATCTCTCGCGCGGCAGTTAGGATTCCTGCTGCTGCGGTGTTTACTGTTTTGACTGTGATACTGTTTTGAGGCGCCCCCCGCCTTTCTTTTCCTCCACTTCTACTACATACAAACAAACACTTCGCCGACATGTGGGATTCCCATCCCGTTCGTGCGTAGTCGGTAATTTTCGTGGCGCTTCCGCCACCAGAGTAACTCCTCCCTCGTGACGTAACCACTTACGTGGTGACGCCGCCTCGGGGTTTCTCTTTCTCCTCCCACACACACACACATAGACACGCCTCCTCACATAGGCTCACACACGTTCCCACCTTACTGATCACGCGGGACTTTCACATCCCGTTTGTGCGTGGTCTGTAACGTTCGAGCAACTCCTCCCTCACGTGACGTAACCACTTACGTGGTGACGTCCACCGCGGGCGTCCTTTGCTCCTCCCACACCACACACACACATAGACACGCCTCCTCACATAGGCTCACACCCATTACCTTACAGCCACGTGGGATTCACACCCCGTTTGTGCGTGGTCTGTAACGTTCGAGCAACCCCTCCCTCACGTGACGTAACCACTTACGTGGTGACGCCACCTCGAGCGTCCTTTGCTCCTCCTCCACACACACACTCCCATTTCACACCTCCACACACACACGCACGCACGCACGCTCGCGCGCGCACACACACACACACACACATCTTCTTTTGCTTTTGTGTTTTGTTTAATTCTAGTTAAGTGCTTAGAGCTGCATTGTAGAACATCCATTTGTTTATTAAAAGTGTTGTTAATCTTTAATTACTTCTGTTTAATAACTATTGATTTAGATTGATGTTGTTAGAGTGTTGTTTATTGTTGATTAAGATCACTATATTTAAATAAATGGTCTTATTTTAAATAGCAGTTGTCTGTGTTTATTGTGCATTTATATTGTAGTAACAGCTGGTTGTGAGAGTTAGTGCTCGGATTCACCCTTCACCGTTCATCTCCTAAATGTAAAGTAGTGTTTAAATACTGGCATTTGGAGTGAACAATCCCCTTATGAGACTGGATTAACGTTTTGGTTATTGGTCCCTGATTCCAGGGTGGTGCCCCGTTCATTATTAATGTTGATTAATAATTCTTATTAATAATAATAATTCTATGAATATTATTTATTAAATTAGCTAATAACCATTTGTAAATCCCCTACAGTACAACACTGACTTTACTGCAACGTCAATGCTTAAAGACGTGCTTACTCACAAGCGCTGAGATATAACACATTAATCTTCATCCTTTCTCGCTGCTGACAGACAAACGGCTGATGTCACAAACTGGCTCAGGGAATGGGACACAAAGGGAATCCACGCAAGGTTATATATATAAAACCAAACAATTTATTAAACTGAGGTTGACATAAAATGAACAACGGAGTGTGTAGATCAGTAATGTCATCAAATGAATGTAATGCATGGATGTGTGGGTATAATGTGCTGTGGAGGCGTTGAAGGTGCAGAACCAAACAAAGGTGATGTCAGGTGGATGTGGCTGCAGGAAGAGAGAGAGAGGGAGAGAGAGAGAGAGATAGAGATATAGAGATAGAGAGAGAGAGAGAGAGAGAGAGAGAGAGAGCACATGGGGTAGCTTTTCTAGCCTGGAATGGCCCAGGTGAGCTCAATCAAGCTGACGACCCCTCCCTCGTCAGCCCACTGCCTGCTGAGGTTGGCCAGGCCAGCCTTCCAGACAGGAGGAGAGGCGTCACAGCTGACTTCTACACGGTCTGCTCACCACTTCCTCTGTGCAGCTATGAAGAGAAACCACCTCGAGGCATGTGATGCACAAGCTACTGTTTCTGTAAATCACTTTAAAACAACAAACATGTTTGAAACTGTAGGCTATCTTCCTGGGAAACGGTCAAGCAAGGCGATATAGCAGACATCGGTATAGATCAATACTTATTTATAGTATATCTGTTGTTTTATAGCAATTAGAAATGTTCTTCAATCACTCCACAAGGAGGCGCTCTTAAGCTACCCATAAATTCTTCTTTAAACTTGCAATTCCTGATTTATTTGGCCACTTGGGGGCAGCAGAAACAAACCACCAACTCACTGTATGTGTATTAATCCACAGCTGAAAATAGTCCCCAACAAATGCACTACTTCCTCCTGTCTGAGTAACGTTTGTTAAAAACTACAGTGCCCAGCTGCTTTAGGAAATTACTGAGCCCTTTTTAAAAATGAAAGTAAACATTCAACCCGGTCTCACGGGAAGGCGTAGAAATAGTACGACATTTACGCGGACTTTCCACGTGTCATGAGTACAAATTTTAGGCTTTTTGCGCGTCATTTGTACGCCGCGCAAACGTCCGTAGTTATATCTAAGAAAGAAAATCACTAACTTAGGTTTAGGCAACAGTAACAGGGTGTTTCTGCCCAGCAATGACATTTTTCATTTTTGTCCAAATTTGCAGTGCAATGCTTGATAAACATATACACCGTGTTATTACCCATCTTGACATTATAAATAATGTGATTTAATAAAGTTTATGGAGCATTTTATGGGTCCAAACACCACTTTTTCTTCATGTTCCACAACTGTGGTCTCAATGTTGATACGTTAAATGAGCTAATTCAATTATAATATGACATTATTTCAAATGGAACTGTTTCATATTCATATTACTTTACACCATATTAACATTATTTATTTGTTAACTAATAATTTATATATTTTTTTTCCCATCTAAATGTGCCTGTCCCACACTTGTGAAAAAATACAAATAAAACAAATAAACAAATACCATATAATAAATGTTTTATTCAAAGGCAAACAAATCTAGTTTCCATGGAAACAGAAGTTAACAGGTGAGCACATGGATGACAGGTTCGGCCGCCCACATAGGTGACCCTCAAGATCCAGAACAACAAGGTGAAGATCACCTTTTCTTCTTCTTCTTCTTCTTCTTCTTCTTCTCACCGTACAGCTCAGTAACATTTAAACAATATATTAATATAACGGTTGAATTCAAGAATAATAGATGCTAAGAGTCAAAGCTAACGTAGCAGACCATGCTAGCTGATATTTATCTGCAACATAAGCAAAAATGTCATTTCCACAACAGGTCTGGTAAAGACATTATATATTAGAATTACAATATCTGTCATATTTACAATGATGCACAAAGTTGGGAACCAGTGGTTTATATGTACCATAAATACATTAAAATTACAATTAAATTAGGGTTGTCAATTGATAAAAATATTTAATCGTTATTAATCGCAAATTATTCACACATTTTTTATCTGTTCAAAATGTACCTTAAAGGGAGATTTGTCAAGTATTTAATCCTCTTATCAATATGGGAGTGGGCAAATATGCTGCTTTATGCAAATGTATGTATATATTTATTATTGTGAATCAATTAACAACACAAAACAATGACAGATATTGATCCAGAAACCCTCACAGGTACTACATTTAGCATAAAACAATATGCTCCAATCATAACATGGCAAACTGCAGCCCAACAGGCAACAACAGCTGTCAGTGTGTCAGTGTGCTGACTTGACTATGACTTGCCCCAAACTGCATGTAAATAAAAATAATGCTTAATGCTGGTTTAAGGGAATTTAATTACTCACCCTTCTTACATCACTTCTGCATGTCACTTAATTGTGTAACTCTCTTTTTTTTATATTCTAACAGTCGAAAACGATGTCTCTCTGGAGGATATTCTTGTTTTCTTCACTGGATGTGACAGCATTCCAGCACTGGGTTTCTCTCCAAAGCCAAGCCTTGAGTTCATCACCCACTCCCGATTTCCAGTGGCCAATACTTGCGAGAATATTCTTCGCATACCAGTTCATACCGTATACACTGCATTCAAATCTGATATGGATTTCGGCATACGCAATTTCCCAGGATTTGGAAGAGCGTAAGAGGCAATGTAGAGCTAGGGTTATGTTGAGTTGTTTTTTGTTGTTGTTATTGATAGTGTTATTTACTTTTGTTATTCCCTGAGGCTAACACGCTAAAGTTGGGTTAAATTTTGGCGAGGAAAAACTGGCATGGCCATTTGTCAAGGTGTCTCCTTGACCTCTGACCTCAAGATATGTGGCTGAAAATGGGTTCTATGGGTACCCACGAGTCTCCCCTTTACAGACATGCCCACTTTATGATAATCACATGCAGTTTTGGGGAAAACATGCAGTTTTTTGAATGCAGTATACATGTTATTTTTGCCTATTCTAAAAATGTAAAACATATTATACATAACATACTATATAAAACATAGTGTGAAAACATTGAGTTCCAGTTTTGGCCCTCCAAGGGAAAAGTTTGGGCACCCTTGATCTAAAGGTTTTGGTAAAGCCTTCTAAAAATAAAGGGTTCTATGTTCCTACTTTGTATGTTCTGGCTTTTTGTCCTTTTAGTGTCTATCGTGGCAGGATAATTGCATTCCAGACTTTAAATGTCATATTTTTCTATTAGATAGTTGAAAAACTGTACACAAAATGAATTTATTTAACAACTTAAAAAAACACAGGGTTCATCTTCATCAGTATGTATAATGACACATAATATAATATACACTGCACATATGGTGATAACAAGTATTTCTCATTTGGTTTGTCATGAAATAAAAGTGTATTTTAATCATTTATACATCTCCTGTCCTAGGACATGTAGACTCCTCCTGTCCATTGTTGTCCTTTTAAAAGGCACAACTGAAAGAAGTTTCAACTAGTCCTTTCAAATGTTCTCTATTATTACTGTTTGTCTGTTTGGCACTGCAATAACTTCCACATGATGAACAGCAAACAACAAATTACTTAGCAAACTAAGTATTTCTTTGAAGCAGGTTATATGCTGCGAAAAAAAGTTCTATCCCATGATTTCCATCGTCAATCAAGGGATTAATTGGCCTTAACTCAACGTCCCACTGTTGGTAATCATAAGGGTGTTGCACATGAAAATGATTGACTGGTCTTTGATGCTGAGGAAGTTGGAGCATTCCAACTGTCCACAGTTGTAGTGGGGACCTACTGTCCATTGTCCTTAAACTGTGGTGGTTCCACTGGCTTACAAACTCATCCACAGATCTGTTTATTCTTGGAAGGTAAACATGGTGAAGAGCCCTAATGTGAAGTGGGTCAGTGCTATCTAAAATGTCAACGTTTTCCATAAAGAGGAAAAGGTCTTTGAAGTATGCTGACACCACCCTGTTTACCTCTCTCCACAATCTTTCAATTCTTTGATTATGGACACTACGTCCAACCATAAAACTTCCTCTGTTTGCCCCTCGATTTTCAATCATAAAGCGTGCAACATCCATATTCTCACTACCAGCATCACCGCTGACATGATGCAGGAGTCCAAATCGATGAACAGCATCCTGGAAAAGTTGCACGGCAGTTGATGCTCTGTTGTCTGTGCAACATCTCAGGTAGGTAATGCAGCGACTATAGCCATCAACTCCTCCGTGAAACACAAATCCCCATGGATTTAACTTGTGGTTTGTATCAATATGCCTGGAATAAGAATACATTTATTATTATTATTATTATTATTATTATTATTGTAAACCACACTAGATGTACATAAAAATATAACTCTGATTTACTCAACGTTATTTATCTTGGGTCACTATAGAAATAATTGAGTGTACTAACCCTTTAACACGTTGTATAAGCACCACAGCCTATGTAGACTATATACACCCTTTAACCTCTGAAATAAGCAGGCTGGTACCTTTCTGGTAGTTCTGTGGTCCTCCAGAGATGTCACCAGTCCATGGGCATGTGTCCATGAGGAGGAGGAGGGCAGCATGGGGGCATAATCACTGAGTCTAGTGGTTATCCAGCGTGCCAGATCAACTCTGAGCATTCAGATGGTTTCTGGGTGTTTTCTCTCTCTCTCTCTCTCTCTCTCTCTCTCTCTCTCTCTGTGTCTGTCTGGCTCAGTCATCTTTCTGGGCGTTTTCTCTCTTCCAGGTTGGAAACAGTCCAAACGTCACCTGTTAACTCCTTTTCTGCTCTTCCTCCTCCTCTCTCTCTCTCTCTCTCTCTCTCTCTCTTTCTCCCTCTCTTTCTCTCTCTCTCTCTCCCTTTCCCTCTCTCTCTCTCTCTCTCTATCCCTCTCTCTCTCTCTCTCTCCCTCTCGCTCTCTCTCTCTCTCTCTCTTATTTATTTATCACAGACAACTATTTATATATGCATCATTTCAACTGGGCTACATATGTACTTTAAGTTGTTGACATCTGTATGTCAATAAAGTAGAATCCATTATATAAAAGTTACAGGTTCTGTGAGTTTCAGTGTTTTCATGATTAACTGATGTTGTAATTCTCCAGCAGAGAAATCCATGTTACTGACTGTTTTTTTTAGTTTTTTTTTAGTTTCGTTACTGGTGTCATATTAATCATGTTTTATTTGTGAATAAATGTGGTGAGAATAATTTGGAATGTTTTATATTTAGTTGCTGACCAGGAACGAATAGAGACATGAAGTGAAATAAATATAAAACAAACAACCAAACAACCAAACAACCAGGTTCCTCTGGAGTTTAGTTTATAGACTCGTTGTCTCTCCGTCTGTTTCTCCTGATCCCGACTTCACTCTGGATGTATTACTTATTAACTGTGGTCAAGCCAGTTCCCACGTTGTCTTGCGGTGCGTGTATATCCTAGGCATTACGGTAAGAGCGTTTAGGGACTAACTTAAAAATAAAAGCACTGTTCTGATGAACGTGATAGGCCTTCAAAATAAAAGCACTGTTCTGATGAACTTGATAGGACATTTCAGATTCATTTAAGAGGTCAGTCAGTCTGTCAATAAGAAATAAATTAATGAATAAATGATTAAACAAATAAATACATAAATAAGTAAAAATAAATAAATAAATGAAAGAAAATCAATACATATGAAATACTAAATGAAATTAATGATAATTTAAAAGAAAAATAACCAGCTCCAAAATGTAGTTCAGAGAAAAATGTTATTCCAATTGTGTAAATACTTAGTCAAACTTAATATTAGATAATACATTTCCAAAGACTGATCTAACTTCTAAATTACAGTATACCACCTCACATAGTACCTAATTTCACTTCAGATAGATAGAAGAGATAAAAGGAAACTGTCCACTGTGAAAGCAACAAACAACGCACCAACAATTTGCATCCCAGCCTGTGTGGTATCACTCCGCCGAGAACATAACATAGACCCGACTTCAATGCGAAAATAACCAGAATCGCAGTCGCTCTCGGTTTTGTTTTTTTTCGATGATGGATATATAGGCGACAGGTTCGATTGCTGTTAATGATATGTCGTTGGTTTTTACGTTTTGGTCTTTTCGGCGGAGTGATACCGTACAGGCTGTAATACGAGGAAAACTATGGGGGGGGGGGGGGGGGGGGGGCAAAAGAACCCGAAGGTAGTGGGAGGAACCATGCGGAGGAAGGCGACAGACGCGTATAAATAGAGGCTCACTTCAGCCTCACCATTCAAAGGACCAGCAGCTACACCGACAGTCTGTTCGTAGAGGAGGAGAAGATGTGACAGGAGATGACAGGAGATGACACCATGCTGCTCAGACTTTAGTTTTCCTCTCTGTGGACTTTATTCTGATATTTCTGACTTTTCCTCTTTATTTCCTCTTTGAGTTCCTCTACTGTGAGGAGGACAGGTGAAGGTGAGACAGATGGGTTAACATCATCTACACATCTGGCCTTTAAAGTCACAGTTTAAATTGTCATTTTGTGCTTTTATTTTGTCGTAATTTAGCGTTTCATGTTGTTTAAAGTGTTGCACATGGTGTTCAGTTTTAATATAAACCAAGTCTGGTGCTAAAGCATGCGGTCGAATCTGCATTCAAAACCTCATTGAGAAATTAGTCATTTTTTGAGATGCTTCAATTTGTGCTTTTATTTTGTCGTAATTTAGCGTTTCATGTAGTTTAAAGTAGTGATGGCGAGATGAAGCTTCATGAAGCTCTCCAGCAAGTTGGTTCATCTGCTTCAACTTCAGGTGCTCATGAAACCACCTGTTGGTGTTGAGTGTAATGAACAGTAGTGACTGTTGAAAAGTTCCCAGGCAGGGTTGTTTTGCCACATCCAGTCAGTTTCAGCAAACATCCCGGTATGATTTAAAGCAAAAGAGTGAAGGTATCAAAAACACATTACTACTTTACAGTTAAATAATCAACAATTGTTTTATTCCAACAGGAGCAGTAAAGAATGCTTAGAACAACACAACAGTATAACATGAACTCAGTGGTGTAAAGTAACTAAGTACATTTACTCAAGTACTGTACTTAAGTACAATTTTGAGGTACTTTACTTGAGTATTTCCATGTTCTACTCCACTACATCTCAGAGGGAAATATTAGACTTTTTACTCCACTACATTGATTTAATAACTTTAGTTACTTTACAGATTCAGATTATTAATACAAAATATAATCAAGGAATAAATGATGATGAATTATTATATATTAAACTACCCAGCAGTATATAATAATACATGATGTATTATTATACATTAAACTACCAGCAGTATATAATAATAAATGTTGTATTATTATAGATTAAACTACCCAGCAGTATATAATAATAAATGTATTATTATAGATTAAACTACCCAGCAGTATATAATAATAAATTATGTATTATTATAGATTAAGTTACCCAGCAGTATATAATAAATTATTAGTATTATAGATTAAACTACCCAGCAGTATATAAAGTCATTAAAATGAGCTCCCCTTTAATAAGCTGCAACATTAAAGTGATGAACACATTAATGCATCAATAAGTATAATCCAATAATAAACATTATTCTGCATAATGTGTACTTTTATGTTTGGTACTTTAAGTATATTCATATGCTAATATTTTTGCACTTTTGCTTAAGAAGGGTTTTGAACCCTTTCTTGCAACAGAGTATTTCTACATGGTAGTATTGTTACTTTTACTGAAGTACAATATCTGAGTACTTCCACCACTGCATGTATTATAATACAATAATAAACATGTAATACAATACTAATGTAATATAACAATATAACATGTAATATAAATGTTTTCTTAACGTGATGCCCCTACTGACCTTGCTTTGTTTGGTAAACCAATAGTGAGGTAAAGATCAGGGAAGTAAACAGGAAGTGTAATTAAGAAAAACTGCTGTGAAGTCCTGAAGCTATTCAGACACCTGAATGTACAGAAACATGGACTCTAGTGTTCTGAGGATCAGATGATTTTCTATCATATTTTACACATATTACTGGTGCATTCCATATTTTAAACACACAAATATTGACAATTTGTATAATTTATTATTATTATTAGTAGTAATGTTTTTTTTTTGTGTGTGGCTGTCTGGCTCAGGGGGGGGGGCTAGCACCTTCTATTGGCCGCCACTACTAACAAGTAGTGTCCTAGTAGTGTCCTAGTGGTGTCCTAGTAGTGTCCTAGTGGTGTCCTAGTAGTGTCCTAGTGGTGTCCTCGTAGTGTCCTAGTGGTGTCCTAGTAGTGTCCTAGTAGTGTCCTCGTGGTGTCCTAGTAGTGTCCTCGTCCTTTAGTGTCGCTCTAGTCTGTGTTGAGCGTAAAATCAAAAGCTGACCAGAAACTTCGTTAACCATCGAGGATAAATCTAGTTGGTGAAATAGTTTTCCTCTGTAACCCCCTACTCTGACTACAGAAACATACAACATGGAGGTTAAACCATTAATGCATGATGATCACAGATAATACAGCCTTTAAATAGTCCACACAATAACAGGAATATAACAACAATCATTGGAGACGAGTATAGATTAGTCTGATGACATTTTATTGAAGATTTCATCTAATGAGGAGTCGGTTATTTGGTGAGAGTGTTCAACACTGTTGATCTCAAAGCAGATCATACTTCCTGTTCTTCCTCATTTGTAAAAATGTAATCTACTAAAGTGGCGCCATCTTGTGTCAGAAGTACATTAGTGTACCTGTCTTGGTGTCAGTCCACTGGTCAGTCATGTGTAATCAGTAGCACAGAGGAAGAAGTACTGTGAGGACTAAAGACAGACTGTAGATTGTCTCTGTTCTACCTGTAATAACTGAACTTGTATCTGATGTGTTTCTGTCTCCTCTCACAGGATGAAGATGATCTGCAGCATCCTGCTGCTCCTCAGTCTGACCTCCTGTGTCTCTGGTTAGTTGACCTTCACTTTATTATCCACAAACACTAAATACACTTTCAGACAAACATCTCTAGATGGAGTTTGACATGTTCAAATTGTCAGTTTGTCTGCTGCTCACTTTCCCTCTCTGTCTCCTCTACAGGAGCATTTGTAGTGAATGTGACACAGACCTCCTATCAGGCAGAGGAGAACCACAACATCACACTGGAGTGGATGTTCACAACCAGAACCAGCAGTTCCTCCAACTCACCTTATATCCTCTGTTACATGTTTGCTGATTACAGACCCTTAGTCCTGTTTCATCTCCATGAAGGTGTTGAGGACCCAGAGTCTCAGGATGAATAGTTTACAGGACGAGTCCGGTGTGACGAAGACGTCTTCAGAGACGGACGAATCAGACTTCACATGTCCAGACTCAGGATTAATGACTCTGGTCTGTACCGGTGTGACGTGCAAACAGGTTATGGTAGTGGCTCTAGGATATGTCGCCTCGATTTCACAGGTGAGTTGATTCAGTAGAACTCAGTCAGTAAAACCAGACTAAGAGTCTACAGCCCTGCTAGTGCTAAACTACGGCGACCAGATGTCCTGGTTTGTCCGGGTCTGTCCCGGTTTCAAGCTGACGTGTCCTGAGTCCAGACAAATATCTGTAAAACACTCAAATGTCCTGGTTTTCAACAGTCACTAACAAATTGCATACATAGATTACATAGATGTTTATCATGTTCCACTCATTAATTAATTTGTGTGCATGAGATAAGTATACAGAGAGGCATCACAGCGCACCGCTGCAGTCTCTATAGAGAGTGATGTTGCACGCTGTTAAGCCACAATAACGCATGGACGCAACAGATCCGCTGGTTACATTTAGTGTAGTTTTGAACCACAGAACCCTCCGTGCTTATGTGCACATCAAACGTGTTGTTTTGATTAATTATTCTACACAGTTCCTTCTGCGCATCAACAGGCATTTCACTCTGCTTATAACTCCCTCAGGACCGGCCGTTCCGTCTCTCACCCGGACGGTGTCTCCATCCTGGACAAAATGTCTGAGCTCCACAATTTTAATTATAATAGTCTGAGACGAAACAAGTTGAAAAATAATGTGCGTAGTCCCAGACAACAATACGTTTCCTCTGAGGGAAACTCTCTGCAGGACTCCCAAACTGTCACAGCGTCATGAGGAGGATAGCCCTGTAATTAAAGGGGGAGAATAGTGAATGTGATAAGTCATGATTGTCACAGCCTCTAATGCCCCCCCCCCCCCCCAATAATAAGAGCTTCTTTATGATCCAACTCCGTGCTCAAATGCACCACAGTTACACCAAGTTAGCCATCCTGATGAAAACGCCTATGGTGCGTCAATATTAGCACGTTCGTGCATGTACACTTAAGTATCCCGATTTGGGGGTTTGAAAATATGGTCACCCTATCATAACAGAATATAATAACTTTCACCACTGCTTATTTTAGAAAGGCCGCCGCAAGAAAACATGTTCTTTGTTTATGTAATGTGCGTTTAGATTGGTTTCCCATAAGCTTCACTTTCACTCTGCAGTTCTGTCTGCCACCGGACACGATCCTGAGAGAATTAAGGCTTACTAACGTGTTAGCTACACCAGCTAACGCTGGCAGCCAGAAACAAACATCTATGATCCATTGTCTGATTGATAATCTAAACAAAGAACACGTTTTCTTGCGGTGGCCTTTCTAAGATGAGCAGTGATGAAAGTTATTATATTCTGTTATGATCAAGGAGTCGATAACCAGTTAGCGTTAGCTAGCATAGCTAGCTAGTATACAAGTTGTCTCAGCTTCATCCCAGCAGCAGAGCTACGCGCCCGCCATTTTGGACTGAAAGTGACTACCAGATAGCAGTAAAACGTACATCATGGCTACCGCTGATGAAGACAAGGATCATATTTAGTCTTTCTTTTGTCAGTCTGCTGGATTTATTTTGTTTCCTGTTTCAGTAAAATGGTTCCACTTCAGACAATCAGACACATTTTATTTTCTGTCCTTTACAGCAGCTGCTGATGAGCCCAAACCTCCGACACCAGCAATGAGACCACAACCAGAGAGACCAACAATGAGACCACAATCAGAGATTCTGGGATGGATCGCCCTCTACGTTGTACTGGGACTAACAGCTCTACTGCCTCTCTGTGTTGGACTCTACTTTGCCTTCCTTAATATATGTACTGATACTACAGGAAACCCTGATACAGCCGAAGACACGTGGAGTTTTTTATAGAAACAAGCCCTCACGACTAACCCAGCGACAACCCCCAATGCTGAGATAAGGTAGTGTCTAGAAGGTAACCCCCAAGCTGCGAAAACATGCGAAAAGTCTTGCGAGACTCGCTGCCCGAAGACTTATCCTAACCTCAACCAATCAAGGTCAATACCTGACCTCAACTCATCATCACTGTATGAAGAGTTCATCATTAAGATTTAGCTGTAAGTTGGTTCAGTTCTCCCTCCAGCTGTTATCAATCATGTGTTTTATGTTCTCTGTTTACTGATGGATATTGTTACCTTGCACTGAATCTCCTAATGTTAACTTTATAATGTGTCCATATATATAAATGTAGTGATTCCTTCACTATAGCCCTTTAGAGTTTTTCAGATTTTAATCTGTAACTTCTTTATTTTTTATGGTTTTCATCACTTGTTCTTATACTAAATGTCCTGACTGAATCACTACAGTAACGGTCATTTCCTACATTTTCCTTTTTTAATTTCTATAATATTTTTAAGACATTTAAATTAATTTTCATCAAGCCTTGTGCATCATTGGATATATTGATATACTGTAAAAACAGAAAGAAAAAAAGATTTCAAGATTTATTCTACACCCTGAAAAATGTAGACAGTAACCGGAGATATCTTCATACACAAAACAATATAAAATATGTTGTTTTTTATGGCCGATATTGTAATTCTAATGTCTAATGACTACCATCATTTTATGTATCTCAACATTGAGACCACAGTTGTGGGACATGAAGAAAAAGTGATGTTTGGACCCATAAAATGATCCGTAAACTTTATTTATTATTCATTATGTCAAGATAGGTAAAAACACTGTGTATATATTTTTGAACAGAAAAAAATGTTTTTAGTTTGTCTTAAGATGTTCTATTGCATATTTGTTTCAGCTCAGTATATTTCAAGTTGTTCTAATGATTATTTGAGGACACTAGACTTTAAAAATGATCCAACCTAAAAACCCAGCCCTTTGCAGTGAAAGCAGCACGAGCTCCAAAAGTCCTTAAATCTAGTGAGAAAGTCTGTAACACCGACAGTCCATCGGTTCAGGCCTCCCTCCAAATGATCATCCTGAGCGTAAACATATCACTAAGTGTATTTCACCGGTGTTTCCGGGTTGACTCGGTGTGTGTCTGACTGTGTCATGGTAGGCGTGTTGCTCAGGACCAAAGGAAGCTCAGTGTGAAGCTGTTTGTATGAGCGGTTCTCGAGAAACAACACAGCAACAACACAGGCCAAGCATTCGGCCCGTTCCAGGTGTATTAAAGATATTCAGATTAGAATAATGTGTGGTAGAAACTGTTTGATATTAGTGAATGAATGTGTAAAATATAATATAAATGTATATTTTTGTATGAATTTCTATACCAGAATAAATCTGTGCACCAGATGACACCAGTAGTTTCCTGTGTTCCTTTCTTCACTGCTCAACAGCCTGTTTGCTTATAACCACTGAATATTAAATATTATATATACTCGAGATTGGGAGCAAAACGTACCTCAATTTTCCCCCGGGGATCAATCATTTATAATCATTTTCAACCTGAACAGAGGAGGAGGAGGAGGAGGAGCAGCAGCAGAGTAGACAGATGCAATTTCTCATTTCTCAGTTGGCTTCCACGGTTGGTTGTTGCTCAGCAGAGTCTTGTAGTTTGGTCTCGTACGACAGAAGAGACACAAGGTTATGTGAAGGTCGTTGTATTCGTCCATTAAAATGACCATTTGACAGAATTCAAATCCCTTTTATGTAAGCAATGACTGGTGTGTATTCAAATCAAATAAAGTGATTTAGCCCAGAGCGCCTGTCTGTGTTGCTTCATTCAAATATGAGCCTGCAGATAAAAGATTACATTGTTGGACAACTAATATTAATACTAATGAAACCATCGAGCTTTACGTCTAATATTTATCTGTTTGTTTTGCCTCTTTGTTGAACATATTTAAGGATATTATATTAAGGATTTGACTAATTGTTCTGAGGGAAAAAGCTGCTATTAAACTTGTAGTACTGAAAAAGACCACTAGATGTCATGTTAACATCTATCTCTAGATTTATCTCAAAAAATTAAATTTTCTGATCTGCCTCACAAAGTGAAGTCAGTCATTCAATCTGATAATCCAGTAGTCATATCTGGGCTGCAGGAGATGAATACATGACTCAGTTTACTGGCCAAATGCCATATTATTTGAGAAAGTAAAGCACCCTGTTGACTTTCTATCTGATAACAGAGAACACCGTGTGACAGACACACAGAGAGCTGCTCGCTCATCTGCAAACACGTTAGTAGCTAAACATCCTGTATGATTCAGCTTCTGTGTTTTAATTGTGTATTTAAACTGTGTATTTAAACTGTGGTAGCCGGCATTTACTGCTGTCAACACGTGGCTGACAAACAGACAAACACATCAGATAAACCGGCCAACCTCCTGCAGGATTTGATCTTCAGATTTATTGTGATTTTCAGTTGATATGTGACAAGAGAACGCTCATAGTTTGTACTTTATTTCAACGCTTTGTCGTCAATATTAGTGATGTGTGTTGTTGTCACAGAAAAAGAGGAAGTCTGTTTATCAAGCCCTGAGGCCTGTACTACGAAGCGAGTTCAACATACCCAGGGTATGTTCTCGTTATCTGGCTTCACTTAACCTAACAAACGAAATCTCGCTAAACTGTACTACGAAGCTGGTTATCAACTCGGTCAATCCAGGGTTTCTCAGTCTGGATATGAGCGCGTTCACATGAACGAGGAGGTGTTTGCAGCATCTGACCAATCACAGACATGGACAAGACTACTGACAGACAGAGACACATTTAACAAAGGAAGAGCAAACTATATTAGACAAATACGAAGAAGTTAAACACTTAGTCCAGACTAAAAGTAACACAGTTGAAGCTGCCAAATGCAGGAAGAACAGCTGGCAAAAGAAAAAAACTCCAGATGTATGAATGTGTAAATTAACAGACTTATTAATTTAACGGAAAACTCAAAAGTCAGATATAGTCGTCTAAATATAAATAGCTTCTAAGAGTGTAATAGATGAATGGATTACACCTATTTTAACCCTGCATCTACAATGTGGTGTCTATGACTATTTAAAAGTCCTTTCAAATGCTTTCCCCCTCTGTGGCGGTGTGAAACGGACTCAAGAGGAAATAAAAATAAATAAATATAAAAATATAATTCAAAGCGGTAAACACCCACAACATAAATCCAACTGTCCTTCTTGCATTTGTCAGTTTAAACTGTGTTGTTTTTAGCCTGGATTATGACGGCAACTTCTTCAAATGTGTGTAATATTATCATACAATCACCGCACTGAGCTCTGATTGGTCAGTAGGAGGTGTTTTCATACGAGTTGATCTCTTATCTGGAACATAACCTGCTCCGGAGCAGGTTAGCCGTTCAGCATAAGTTACCATGGTGATCTACCCCGGTAAGAAGTAAACCAGCTTCGTAGTACGGAAAACCCAGAGTTAACCCTGAAGTTACCTCGATAACCGCAAATCCTGCTTCGTAGTACAGGCCTCTGGGCTGTATTCGAAACCGCATACTGCATACTACTGAGGAGCGCAGTATGCAGTACATACTGCGCTCCTCAGTAGAACGCAGTATGTTACGGTTAAAGTGATGTATTTGTAGTATGCTAGACGAGGCCTTAGCCTTTAAACCAGCTCTTAAAGCACTGGACAAAAAACAAACTGGTACCACTATCACAATATTATCAAAATACAAGTTTGATTTAGTTGTTTATGTTCTGCTTGTTTACTTTATAAGATACTGCAGGTTTAAACTATTTATTCTAACAGCTCATAATGAAGTCCGACAAACAGGATCATCAACGAGGGGAGACGGGAAATATAAAACATTGATCCACAACATTTAAGTTACTCAAACTGCTTTTTCAGTTATAGAAACAAAACAGTGGACGGATCTCCCTCCAGATATTAGAGAAATGTTAAGAAGGGTCATGTTGTCTCAGCGGGTATCTCTCTTTCCCCTCGCCACTCTGCTGCTCTGTGGCCGCTCTGTGAGCGCCACTGGCCGGCTCTCCAGCGAGCTACGCTCGCGGGCAATTGTGGAGCTTTTTTAACTCCAAAAAGGCAGATAATCACAGTGTTGTAGCCCAAGTAATCCAAACAAAGAAAAAGAGCGAGACACTTGCATGGACTTAACTCTGAACTTTACTGCTTCTCTTCTTCTCTCAAACTCCTTTTAAACATGCAGTACAATGTCATGTGCTCTACATCGCCATCTAGTGGTTAAACAGTAACTGAATACACAACATATTTCCCCCTTAGTTTAGGAAGCTTACCCGGTAAAATAAAGGTAAATACACAGTCTCTTAAATTACTTGAGACCTTGCTGTAGAATAATGCAAACTTAAATATCTTCCTTATCCCACATAGCATAAACCCCAAAATGTTCCAATAACAGTGTTATTGTAATTATAACAAACAGCATTACTGTCTATTACAACTTTACTAACAGCATGTAAACTTTATCCTAAATATAGCTTTAACTTAGCTGAGGTAAACAAATGAATTTCACAAGATATTGACATCTGTATCTTAACCAAAACAACATTCAACATTATAGTCAACTTGGTCATGTTCAGATATGGTAAACAGTTTTTTTTTTTTTTTTTTTTCACAGTTATTTTCATTGTCATTCCCTCTTCAACATTTCCCCCCAAAGGCCATGAGAGAACGATTAATGTTCATAATCGTTAAGCCAGTCAGGTCTCTTTCGGACCCTTGCTGGTCTGTGCATGTAAACATGCGGCGGTAGTGCAGGCCCCGGCTCAGGGTCTGAAGCAGGGCGTGTAATGATGTCTGTTGCAGTTTCTGGGACCAGGGAGAGGTGAATAGCGTTCCATGTGCGTCCATCCTCCAGCACATAAGCATTTGAACCAGCTTTCCGTATCACTTTGGCAGGTCCCTGAAACTTTGACAGTCCTTTCTTAACATGGAAAGGTTTCTTTACTCTGACTAAACTTCCCTCTTTGATCCTTGGTACTCGTGCACCTGTCCTCACATCTGTGTAGGCTTTCGATGCGTTTTGTTTGGAGATGACACGATGGCGCACCTGCTTCTCCGACAGTGGGGTGGATTTGCTTGCTGGGCCGATGTCCACCTTTGTGCGCATTTTTCTGTTGAACATGAGTTCATATGGTGACACTCCTGTAGTACTGTGTTGAGTTGCACGGTATGTGAGCAGGAATTCCTGTATGAATGGTTTCCATGGTTTTCTCTCCTGCTCGGCAGTGAGAAGTGTCTCTTTAAGAACGCGGTTCCAGCGTTCTATTGCTCCGTTTGCTTGCGGATAATACAAAGACACTTTCCTGTGTTTGATGTCTCTCACTTCAAGGAAGTCTGCAAACTCACTTGAAGTAAACTGTGTCCCATTGTCACTAATGAGCTCTGTAGGGTTGCCAAACCGGGCGAACACTGCAGAAAGGAAGGTTGTGATCGCCGTGGTTGTGATGGAGGAAGTAAAAACAACTTCCGGCCATTTTGTGTAATAGTCAATTAGTGTCACTGCATAGCGACAGTCCCAAGTCGCTGACTCGAATGGTCCGACGATGTCGATTCCCACTTTCTGCCACGGACCATTTGGCAGTAGAACTGGCTGGAGTGGGGCAGCATGCGTCTTGGCGCTTTTATCATTCATCTGGCACGTTGAACATGCATTAATGCTGTCCTGCACACACATGTCCATGCCCGGCCACCAGTATAAGTCACGCAGCCTCTGTTTGGTGCGGACGACACCCTGGTGTGTTTCATGTGCCAAATCCACAAGCTGCTTTCTTAGGGCCACAGGAACAAGCCGCCGATGAGGCCCCCTGAATATTGTCACATCTTGGACTGACAGTTCATCTCGGGTAGCAAAGTACGGTTGGAGCACTGTAGGTAGGTGCTTTGCTCTTTTAGGCCACCCCTTTTTTACCTGCGCTCTCAGGGCCGTGAGCTCTGGGCATGCTGCACATGCCACAGCGAAGTCCTTCACTGAGAGAGCTCTCAGTTCTGTATCCAACAGAGCTACGAGTTCAGGCTCTGACACTGGCTCTGCATTCTCTTCTGATGGGAGGGGCAAACGGCAGAGACAGTCAGCAGCATAATTTTGTGCACCAGCGCGATACACTATGTCATATGTGAAACACAAGAGTCTAGCTGACCACCGTGCAATACGCATGCCTGCGTGTCCAAGGCCTTTTGTGGCTAGCAGTGTGGTCAGGGCCTGGTGGTCCGTACGCAGTGTGAATCTTGTCCCCCATAAGAAAGTCCTCCACTTTTCCGCTGCCCACACACAGGCTAATGCCTCCTTCTCCACAATGGAGTACTTCCGTTCTGCAGGGGTAAGTGAACGTGAAGCAAAAGCAACTGTGCGCTCCGTTGTATCAGGGTGCATTTGTGTCAAAATGGCCCCCAGACCATAGTCGGACGCGTCTGTAGACACGATGGTTGGAAGGCTTGAGTCAAAGACAGACAGCGCTGAGCTGTTCACGATGCGAGTCTTGACAGTGTCAAAGCTTGACTGCGCTGCTGCAGTCCACTGAAATGTGTCATCACGCAGACATTCTCGCATCGGCTCCACCAGAGACGCGTAGTTTTGCACAAACTTTGCATACCACGCTGTGAGGCCCAGGAATGAGCGTAGTGTGGTGGCGTCGCTAGGCGCTGGAGCTTCCGTAATAGCCCGGAGGTGATCTTTGTCCGGCAGCAAACCTTGGGGTGTGATGGTGTGCCCAAGGAACCGTAGGCTGGTTTGGTTGAAGTGGCATTTTTCCTTGTTGAGCTGGAGGCCAGCGTCCTTTAACGCCGCGAGCACCGCCTGCAGATTACGGTCATGCTCCTCCTGCTCTATGCCATAGACTATGACATCATCCAGATAGTTCTGGACCCCCTTGAGGTCTTTCAGCACCAGGGACATCATCTTAGAAAACGCACTTGGGGCTGAGCATAGTCCATACGGAACCCGGCGGAACCGAAAGAGCCCATCATGCGTTATGAACGCAGTCATGTCCCGGCTTTCTTCTGCTAGTAGCACTTGATGATAGGCGTTCGCCAAATCGATGGTGGAGAATACAGTGGCTCCACGCATTTCAGAGAAAAGGTCATCCATATGGGGCAGTGGGTGACTGTCCATCACTACAGCCTTGTTTGGCTCACGTAAGTCCACACACATCCTAACTGCACCATTCTTTCGTAGTGTCACCACGATGGGTGAGACCCACGGGGATGCATCAATCCTCTCTATTACATCCATTTCTAGAAGTCTTTCCAGCTCAGCAGATACAGCTTGTTTAACGGAGAGCGGAAGCCTCCGCAGCTTTTGTTGAACAGGCTGTACACCTTCCCTGACTTTGACACGGTGAATGAAACCTTTGGCAAGACCCAGTTTCTCGCCAGCTACTGGTCCAGTATTGATCTCTTCGATCTCTGCCACTGGAGCCGCAGTTGAGAGCACAGCATTATTGTCAATAGACAGTCTCAGTGCTCTGAATAAGTCCATTCCCAGCAATGCTGTGCCTGTCTTCACAACATATAGTGTAGCTGACACTTTAATGTTTGCATGCTGCACTGTAGCTGACAGGCAACCTAGCACTGGAACATCAGATTTGGTGTAAGTCACTAACCTTTTAGGTGGCTCATCCAGCAGCACACCACTGAAGTGCTCTCTGTAGAGGCACTCGGGAATGATGGACACAGCAGAGCCTGTATCCACCACTAGGTTCACAGGGCAGGACGTAGACTTTGCATTTATGGTAACAGCACAGGTAATTTTGTCATCTGATTGTCCCCCTTGTATCATGTGCACTGTATTTATTTCCAGGACAACCACTTCTCCAACTTTGGCTGTGTTGGGCTTTGACTTACATACACGGGCGAAATGTCCCATCCTATTGCAGTTTCGGCAAGTTATTCTCCGTGCAGGGCAGTTTGGAGCGTTGGCAAGGTGAGCTGCTGATCCACATCTAAAACAGCTTCGATCCTGTTTTGGTGCTGTTGCAGGCTCAGCAGAGAAATTACTCCTTGCTTTGTTCTTGAATGGGTATTTTGGCTTCACTTTTACCATGTGTACAGGCGCTTGAGGCTCCGAAGAAAGAGTTTGCGCGTGCCCGATAGCCGCTTCCACCTGGCACGCCATCCTAACTGCTTTATCCAGAGTGAGGTTTTCATCCGTTTGCACTAATAGTCTCTCACGTATTCTTGAGCAGCTAGCATGTTCAATGAGCTGGTCACGGATCATTTCATCTGTATTTCCAGCAAACCCGCATATAGTGGCAAGCTCGCGCAGCGCGCCCACGTACTCCGTTACAGTCTCATGCGATCTCTGCACTCTTTGTCTGAACTTGTGTCGTTCCACCACGACGTTAATTGCAGGGCTGAAGTGTGCACGCAGTGCAGCAACTGCTGAATCATAAGTCGTACCTGCATCTGTGAGTGTATAAAATATACGCTGGCCTTCAGTGCCCATGCAGTGTAGGAGGATTGCACGTTTCCTCGTATCGGGCCAGTCGTCCCCCCTCGCGTGAATGGCAAGCAGATAATTGTCGAACATTTTCATCCACATATCGAACGGGATTGCAGGTTGTCCCGTGCATGGAAGAAACAATGCGGGGAGAGGCACGCCAATATTCGCCATCCTCGTCGCCAATTTGTTGTAGCCCAAGTAATCCAAACAAAGAAAAAGAGCGAGACACTTGCATGGACTTAACTCTGAACTTTACTGCTTCTCTTCTTCTCTCAAACTCCTTTTAAACATGCAGTACAATGTCATGTGCTCTACATCGCCATCTAGTGGTTAAACAGTAACTGAATACACAACACACAGGTTCCTGTTAATCTATTATGGACATCTGTGTTGTGATATTTAAACAAACTATCCGCCAACAAGGAAATAAAAGCCTCTTGTCTACGAGACTGGAGTGAGTTGCTGAAGCTCACTCCGGACTCTGAGCGAGACTCTGAGAGAGATTCTCCGTGTGAGTCTCTGAGAGAGACTCTGAGAGAGATTCTGAGGGAGACTCTGAGAGAGATTCTGAGCCTCTGTGCGAGTCTTTGAGAGAGACTCTGATGGTACGTGTCCACAGGGGCGTTTTTTATCGCGAGGGGACGCGACACTTCCCAACATTGGACGCTTGGTGTGCTGTCCTGAAACAAGGCACTCGGCTCCTGATTGGACGAACGCTTTCCCGCCGTTGGCTGCTGCTCCCAGCTTTCAAACCGGAACCAGTATGGAGGCTCGTTTGGAAACTTTCTTCTCTTATTTCACGTAAATAGTTCACTGAAATGTGTTTCTGAAAACATTTGAGGCGAGAAATAATCCATGCAGTTGCTGAATCTGTCTTTATTTTGGATCGACAACGTTTAGTTTAAAAGATTATCGGGAGTTTTGAGAGGCGGCAAGTCCAGGACCTCAACTTAATGCAAATAAGGAGCGGGCGTTGTGACGCCTAGTCTCTCGAATCGCGACGCCACGCTACCAGAATGCATTGCGCGGCTGCTTGCATAGACATGTCCGCATGTCATTTCTCTCTCTCCCCCTTTCCAACACTCTATCCACTGTCCTATCAATAAATGCTTAAAAAATGCCCCCAAAAAATAACTTTAAAAAAAAAAAAAAATGTAGTGTAGTCAAAAGTACAATATTTGTCTTTCAAATGTAGTGGAGTAAAAGTCATGAGCTTCCAAATGTACTTCAGTACAGTACTCAAGTACTTCATTGCTGTCCACTCCTGAATATAATAGCCCTATAAGCATATTTATTATGAAATCGGCCATTTTGCATAATGAGTACTTTTACTTTTGGTAAAATATATTTTGATACTAATACTTTTGTACTTTTACTTAGGTTACATTTTCAATGCAGGACTTTTACATGTAACAGAGTATTTGTATGCACATTTAACACTTTTTTTTTTCTCCTTAAAAGGTACAACATACCAGCTGCTAAGCTGACTCACATGCGGGATTTAGGATTTAGCTGGATGGCCATATCTCAAATGCTGTCTGTAAACATTCGAACACTGTACAACCACAGGACACAACTTGGTTTAGTTGACTATGGGAGTTTCACCAACATTTCAAATGATGATCTTGATCGTCTTCTTACGGAGGTTCTTAGACAAACCCCTGGCTCAGGAGAGACTTACATCACTGGCAGTTTGAGAGGGAGAGGGATCAGAGTGCAGCGATGGCGAGTGCGAGAGCGATTAAGAACAGTAGATCCAGTGGGAAGAGCCTTAAGAGGACGAAGGGCAATTCAACGGAGGGTCTACAATGTCTCTATCCCAAATCAAGTGTGGTAGGTGTTGTTTTGTAAATTTGATTAACATTTCAGTCATTACTCCCTAGCTGGTCAATGAAGCAAGTAATGAAGATTGATGTAAGAATTTTGAGGACCAAAACTATAATAAATAAATAAATAATATGCCATCATGGTGATGAAATTTTCATGTGATTTAGGTATTACGCTGATACCCTATAATATTTTGAAAACATCAACCTATATTACCTCATTGTTATCAGGTTATTAACCCATTAATGCTGCCATATTATCATTTTTTAATCCAAGTATTGCACTGATATAACCATTTTTTTTAGCAGGTTAACATATTGTTACGAAAATATTACTTTACTATTAATAAATAGTTTTGCCTCATTGCTATCTTTGTGTTTCCCCCATTATTACCCTTTGTTTTTGGTCCCTTATTACCCTGTTACATAAATTTCAGTCTAATAATACCCAGATATACCCATTGTTAATACCAAGCTATTATCTGGTTATTACTTTGTTAATTACATAGTATTACAAATTATTACTTCACTATGTTATTAAAGAGTTGTAATGTAAAATGCTACCTTATATGCTTTTGTAAGAAGTAGAAAAGGCCTGATAGAAAAAAGTAGGACAGCAAAGCCAAAGAAGTTATATTTTTATGTACATCCAGTGTGGTTTACAATAATAATAATAATAATAATAATAATAATAATAAATGTATTTTTATTCCAGGCATATTGATACAAACCACAAGTTAAATCCATGGGGATTTGTGTTCCACGGAGGAGTTGATGGCTATAGTCGCTGCATTACCTACCTGAGATGTTGCACAGACAACAGAGCATCAACTGCCATGCAACTTTTCCAGGATGCTGTTCATCGATTTGAACTCCTGCATCATGTCAGGGGTGAATGATGCATATATAAATAGTTGTCTGTGATAAATAAATAAGAGAGAGAGAGAGAGAGAGCGAGAGGGAGAGAGAGAGAGAGAGGGATAGAGAGAGAGAGAGAGAGGGAAAGGGAGAGAGAGAGAGAGAAAGAGAGGGAGAAAGAGGGAGAAAGAGAGAGAGAGAGAGAGAGAGAGAGAGGAGGAGGAAGAGCAGAAAAGGAGTTAACAGGTGACGTTTGGACTGTTTCCAACCTGGAAGAGAGAAAACGCCCAGAAAGATGACTGAGCCAGACAGACACAGAGAGAGAGAGAGAGAGAGAGAGAGAGAGAGAGAGAGAGAAAACACCCAGAAACCATCTGAATGCTCAGAGTTGATCTGGCACGCTGGATAACCACTAGACTCAGTGATTATGCCCCCATGCTGCCCTCCTCCTCCTCATGGACACATGCCCATGGACTGGTGACATCTCTGGAGGACCACAGAACTACCAGAAAGGTACCAGCCTGCTTATTTCAGAGGTTAAAGGGTGTATATAGTCTACATAGGCTGTGGTGCTTATACAACGTGTTAAAGGGTTAGTACACTCAATTATTTCTATAGTGACCCAAGATAAATAACGTTGAGTAAATCAGAGTTATATTTTTATGTACATCTAGTGTGGTTTACAATAATAATAATAATAATAATAATAATAATAAATGTATTCTTATTCCAGGCATATTGATACAAACCACAAGTTAAATCCATGGGGATTTGTGTTTCACGGAGGAGTTGATGGCTATAGTCGCTGCATTACCTACCTGAGATGTTGCACAGACAACAGAGCATCAACTGCCGTGCAACTTTTCCAGGATGCTGTTCATCGATTTGGACTCCTGCATCATGTCAGCGGTGATGCTGGTAGTGAGAATATGGATGTTGCACGCTTTATGATTGAAAATCGAGGGGCAAACAGAGGAAGTTTTATGGTTGGACGTAGTGTCCATAATCAAAGAATTGAAAGATTGTGGAGAGAGGTAAACAGGGTGGTGTCAGCATACTTCAAAGACCTTTTCCTCTTTATGGAAAACGTTGACATTTTAGATAGCACTGACCCACTTCACATTAGGGCTCTTCACCATGTTTACCTTCCAAGAATAAACAGATCTGTGGATGAGTTTGTAAGCCAGTGGAACCACCACAGTTTAAGGACAATGGACAGTAGGTCCCCACTACAACTGTGGACAGTTGGAATGCTCCAACTTCCTCAGCATCAAAGACCAGTCAATCATTTTCATGTGCAACACCCTTATGATTACCAACAGTGGGACGTTGAGTTAAGGCCAATTAATCCCTTGATTGACGATGGAAATCATGGGATAGAACTTTTTTTCGCAGCATATAACCTGCTTCAAAGAAATACTTAGTTTGCTAAGTAATTTGTTGTTTGCTGTTCATCATGTGGAAGTTATTGCAGTGCCAAACAGACAAACAGTAATAATAGAGAACATTTGAAAGGACTAGTTGAAACTTCTTTCAGTTGTGCCTTTTAAAAGGACAACAATGGACAGGAGGAGTCTACATGTCCTAGGACAGGAGATGTATAAATGATTAAAATACACTTTTATTTCATGACAAACCAAATGAGAAATACTTGTTATCACCATATGTGCAGTGTATATTATATTATGTGTCATTATACATACTGATGAAGATGAACCCTGTGTTTTTTTAAGTTGTTAAATAAATTCATTTTGTGTACAGTTTTTCAACTATCTAATAGAAAAATATGACATTTAAAGTCTGGAATGCAATTATCCTGCCACGATAGACACTAAAAGGACAAAAAGCCAGAACATACAAAGTAGGAACATAGAACCCTTTATTTTTAGAAGGCTTTACCAAAACCTTTAGATCAAGGGTGCCCAAACTTTTCCCTTGGAGGGCCAAAACTGGAACTCAGTGTTTTCACACTATGTTTTACATAGTATGTTATGTATAATATGTTTTACATTTTTAGAATAGGCAAAAATAACATGTATACTGCATTCAAAAAACTGCATGTTTTCCCCAAAACTGCATGTGATTATCATAAAGTGGGCATGTCTGTAAAGGGGAGACTCGTGGGTACCCATAGAACCCATTTTCAGCCACATATCTTGAGGTCAGAGGTCAAGGAGACACCTTGACAAATGGCCATGCCAGTTTTTCCTCGCCAAAATTTAACCCAACTTTAGCGTGTTAGCCTCAGGGAATAACAAAAGTAAATAACACTATCAATAACAACAACAAAAAACAACTCAACATAACCCTAGCTCTACATTGCCTCTTACGCTCTTCCAAATCCTGGGGAATTGCGTATGCCGAAATCCATATCAGATTTGAATGCAGTGTATACGGTATGAACTGGTATGCGAAGAATATTCTCGCAAGTATTGGCCACTGGAAATCGGGAGTGGGTGATGAACTCAAGGCTTGGCTTTGGAGAGAAACCCAGTGCTGGAATGCTGTCACATCCAGTGAAGAAAACAAGAATATCCTCCAGAGAGACATCGTTTTCGACTGTTAAAATATAAAAAAAAAGAAAGTTACACAATTAAGTGACATGCAGAAGTGATGTAAGAAGGGTGAGTAATTAAATTCCCTTAAACCAGCATTAAGCATTATTTTTATTTACATGCAGTTTGGGGCAAGTCATAGTCAAGTCAGCACACTGACACACTGACAGCTGTTGTTGCCTGTTGGGCTGCAGTTTGCCATGTTATGATTGGAGCATATTGTTTTATGCTAAATGCAGTACCTGTGAGGGTTTCTGGATCAATAGCTGTCATTGCTTTGTGTTGTTAATTGATTTACAATAATAAATATATACATACATTTGCATAAAGCAGCATATTTGCCCACTCCCATGTTGATAAGAGGATTAAATACTTGACAAATCTCCCTTTAAGGGACATTTAGAACAGATAAAAAATGTGTGACTAATTTGCGATTAATAACAATTAAATATTTTTATCAATTGACAACCCTAATTTAATTGTAATTTTAATGTATTTATGGTACATACAAACCACTGGTTCCCAACCTGGGGGTCCCGACCCCCATTAAGGGTCGCCAAAGCTTCACAGGGGGGCTGCATCTATCTGCATTTAATTCATTTCTGTGAAAAGAATCATCAAAAATCTTTTTTATAATTATTATTTTCAAGGTTTGGATTATTATTTAAGATATAATATGATCCCATCATCAAAAATCACTAATTTACACAAACGTCCTGTAGTTATTGTGTTCACTATTTGAGTTAATTGAACGGTTTATCAGTTGTTATTGTTATGCATTAAATATAATATTAAATATTCATAAAATATGTCACTTAGTCACTTTACTCAATGATAGAAATGAGGTCCCTTAAAGGTGCTCCGCAATTCGGAGCATTTCTATCTCCTCAGCACGGCTCTCAACATGGCGATGGCTGAGCCGGCACCTCGCAGCTAACGGTGCTAGCAGTGAAAACAACAGCGACAGTGCTGACAGAACTAACAGTGTTAACTTGGGGGGTAACTGGAGGGTGGGTGCTACGCTCCCACAATGACGCCGTAGGTCGGGACGATGTCATCAGCTGTAACCGCCGTATGAGAGCAGTGCTGAGCGGCGGCCATGAGCTAGCCAGTGAGGCACGCTCACATGCACTAAAAGCACAGAGAAGCTCTGAATCCAACACACACAGAGGGAGAGAGACTTCAATCTCTGCAAAATTTCAACGTGCCCGAAGGAAAACAACCAATCAGAGCCGAGAAATCTCTACAGCAGCTGTCAATCACTGCTTGTAAAACTCAAACAGTCAAACTAGGCAGCGCTGATCAAATATGAATCAATGTTCTGTTACTGCAATGCCTATTTCTCTCCTCAAATGTTTTCAGAAACATCTTGTAGTGTGCCGTTTAGCTGTAAAATGAGAAAGTTTGCTCTGGCTGGTGGGCAGTGCTTGGTATTGGCACGAATGTTTTCAACATGGCGGCCGTGTCACAGACTTTCTCATTTTATGGCTTAACAGTACACTACAAGATGTTTCTGAAAACATTTGAGGCATCTGCCCCTCCAGGCCTTGAACCCTAAATAATGTCTTATATTGAAACATTGTGCCAAATGCCAAACTTACATTCAGCATCCTGAAGATAGTCCTGCCAGAAAGCCTGGTTCCGGCACTCTTCTTGGAATGCATTACTCCCTCTTTCGGAGTGAATGATCTGGAAGAGATTCTCCATATCAGCCGCTGTCAAACCCTTTTCAGCCTTCACGAAAAGGCACTTCAACTGTAGAGGGTATCTCTGAAGAGCATCTAGGACACCTAGAGACGTTAAGCCATCTCTGAACCTAGTAAAAAGGAAACAAATTGTAATATGTAGGTCAAGTGAATTAGAAACTGTGGTGTTTTTTCCTTGTTTAATATAGTGAGGACCCACAATGAATTCCAGACAAAATAAATTAGACTTTCACTTACACTGGTGCACTAAAAAATGGAACTCTACATCCATCATAAAATGTGATCGTATACTGTGGTAACATAGTTTGTGTGGTAGCAACTCAAAACTAAGCTTTTTTTCTTGTATCCGTTTTCCTCTTTCATCTCTTGTATATCCACCATGTTTACCACCACAAAACTAGCATTTGTTTGTATGCAAAGGTAAAATTATGGGATGTGCTCAGACATAAACATACCTTTCAAAAGCTGCTCGGGTCCGCTGGAGGACATACCAGTGAGCCAAGTCCAAAGCAGTATCTTGTTTGTTTCCCAGTGTTATGTGAACATTGTGACCCGCCAGAATGATCAAGCTGGCTGCCTGTGCAACTGCACCTTGCAGTTGTGATTCAGTCTCAGCCTGTAAGATCTAAACATATCAAAATAACATTAGGATATGAAGATAGTAAATCTTTACTGACTATTATTTAGAATTAAGATATACAATTGTTAGCTTTACTGTTTAACTTGTGTGTTAATGGGTGCATGCAAAATGAAAAGTTTCTAAATACGATAGAATCAAAGGAAAATATGCTCACCGACTGCACCTGTGATCTTGTTTCTTCATCAGTAATATGTTCAGTTGTGACCTTCACATTGTCTGGACCCTTTTGGAGACACTCATACAAGAGTTCAGACAGGAAACATGGACTCTGTCCCCCATGGGCAATTGACATTGCCATGATCTGGCCAGCATGGAAGTATCCATTGTCTTTCATCGCTGTTATCAAATGAAATTAAACACACATCACATCACATGTCAAATGGTTACATCAAAAAGAAGGTTTATGTCACAATGCCATCAATCTGTGTGAGAATAGAGAACTCAGGTTCATTTTTTATGCAAAATTCCCTTTCCAAAAAAGTATTGTAGATACAAAATGTATTGATCCAAATAGTGGCTTCTTACAGCAATATTAATTAATCCAACCATAAGTACCTTTGGAGTTGCATGTGAGGACTTTAGCATTAGGTGGACCCTCAAAGATGCCAATTTTGTCCTTGATTTCATGTAGACAGAGTCAAAAAAACTCCCGAGTGGGTCCTCCATTGTCCACAGCCCCCTCAGATATTCCATAGTCATCAGTAAACTTGACATCTACCTTCTTCTCAGGTGAAAAATTGGATCTGGTCATGGCTCTGCATGCTCCATCCCACACATTTCTTCTTATGATATTGAAGCATACAGTGCTGTCAGTATTTACTCTAGAGCCAATCCGTTCCATTATTCTCTCCGAAGTCATCTTTAAAATCACTGAAACAATAATAAACAATAAAACAAATACAACGTAATTACTGCCAATGGTAATAACTCGCCAACTGAACTCAAATTTAACATCCACTAGATTGTAATTCATTCAATCTTCATTCATTTATTGAAATCTATTTTAGAAAGAAGCAGAGTTTTACTTGTTTCTAGCTTTTCCAGAATTATTTAACCTATTGATATATCGCACATACGTGCAAACTGCAAAGAGTAACAGAATCATTTTCAACACTGACAATTGCCCCCATCCAAAAACACATTGACAAACCACAAAATCCCACACACACATCAAATGTAATGTATGTTATAGCATGGGTAATATTCACAAAATTTCACACTATGATTTAAAAAAAAAATTGACAAAATGACCACAGAAATTATTTGATATCCGATAAAGAAAAAAATCTATATTGTGAATACATAAATATATATATTTCTGACCCATTGAGGTTGCAGCTTTCTTACGCATCTTGCTACCAATCTAAATAATAGAAGTTTTTGCTATCGTGCATTACAATTTAAGTAATTACATTTTATATAATATCTTCTACTGACCTCTCGCTTGCACTGGAATCTAAAGACCTTGAAATGGCTTCCTGGAGATCAGGGTCATCAGAGAGGTATTCTTCTTCAAACAGGTCAAGGTATGTACTACAAAAAAAAAATAGCAATATTTTATAATGGACAATGTAAAGGTACAAATATATGATATTGACACAGACGTGTGGACAGTGCATTATTAAGTGTGTAAAAATGGGGGCACAATCATCTAGTATCAAGTAAATCTAATCTAATACAAAACTGTACTAAAATAAGGCAAATAAGGCTCACTGTTATAAAGCCCAGGTCATGAAAAGAGAGAAAAATGTCAAAAAGAAAAAAAAAGATGTACCTGTAGGATGTGCTGGATGAACTATTCCCAGATGGGTTGTGTGGGACCATGGGACACACCAGAGGTGTTATTAGCAGAGAACAAATGTGTGTCACCACTAGCATTGACAGTGGGACCAATCGACAAGCCATGGGTGTTGCCACTTGAGATGGCAGAAGTTCCACTGGACAAGGTGAGAGTCTCATCAATAGTGATGACAGGAGCACTAGTGGACACGGTGAGGGTGTCAGCTGAGATGGAAGGTGCATCGGTGCAAATGTCTTGGGTGGCAACACACCAGATAACTTGATCATCACTGGAGATGGAAGGGGTATTACTGAAGAGGGACTGGGCCTCAACAGTGGAGTTGGCTGAAATGTGAGGCACACAATAATAGGTTAACATTTAACTTTTTCAGTAACATTTATCTTATATGAGAGTGAGCATCAGAACACATCTTAAGCTTGTACAATGCATGTATTAAGTGATAGATTAAAATAAGTATAATCTTTATTTTTCTGAACAAAATATTACTTAAAATAAATTTTAATCTGGTTTAAAAAAGACTTTACATAACTAAATAGTGTAAACAAAAAAAAACAAATACAGAACCTGTCACGATCTGCCTCTCTGTTCCTCCCTCCGGCCACATTCCCACCTCATATCACTGCCATTCTCTTCCTGTCCATCAGATGCCCTCGGATTTCCCTCCTTTCCCCATCACCTGACTGCCACACCTGTTCTCACTTCCCTCATCAACCCTGCAGTTACCTGACCTTCCCTGCCCACCTGTTTCCACTTTTCTCATCAGTCCTGCGATTACTTAACCGGGCCCTTTCAGACTCATTCCTTGTCAGTTTGCCAAAGTTACAATGTTGGTTTCTTGGCTTGTGTTTTTGATTTGGAGCTTCTGTTACGTGGGTCCCATTTGAAGCAGGTTTAACAAACTGTGTGTAAACCTGAACTCTGAGTTGACTAATCCTGAGGTGGGAAACTTTTGGTGCCAGGGCCCTGTTACAGAAAGCTGGTTTAGTGAAAACTCTGAGTTAGTTAACCCAGAGATGAGGGAAACTGTGGGTATTAAGTTCCGGAAAGAGAGATAACTTAAACTGTGGGTCAGTTACCATTTTACAACATTTACATTCTTTTTGCAAGTGGAAGTTCTTCTTTTATATAAATAAATAAGTCAGTTGATGTCAGCTGTCACTGATGGAATAATTCCTATAATATTGTAGATATTGTATGTTAACATTTCTAAGTGAGCAGGATGGTGGTGCAGCTGCAGAATGGAGTTTGAAAGTTAAATAGGCTACGTATAGTCTTAACGGGTTTTAACAGCATTTCACTGACTGTTTAAATTGACTACATTTGTTGAAGTAGCTGAAATAAAGTCACTGAATGCTGTTGAGCCAAGATCCAAAGATGTCTACAATTTAAAATCTACTCTATTCAACCCTTAAATCCCCAAACACATTAAATAATCTGGATTCAGATTATGAGTTTACAATCATGTCTCTGTCTTTGATATATTTTTTAAATCTTCAAATATATTTTCCATCTTTAGTTGCTGGCTCCTGTGTTTTGTCCCTCTCAGATTAAAGCTGAACAAATATATGCTACAGCCCAATACACAATCGGATTCCACCACTTTATTATCCATTAAAGCTACAGTCCGTCACTTTGAGCAAATACGGCCGGCCCGGCTATGTCAACAAAGCACAGAGAATCTCTGATTCCAACACACACAGAGGGAGAGAGACTTCATTCTGCTCAGGTAGACATTACTCCTCTATATCTAAAAAATCCTCCTGCTGCCTCCTCTATCTGCATTTGGGTCCAATCCCAATTACCCTGCACAACCAGTCGTGACAGAACCAACATCATTTAAATTTCTTTGCATGAATGTAGATACAAATATTTACCACATTTGTCAGTGTCCGATATTTCTGAGACATCACGGCTGTTTGTATGGCTACTGTCCTCATCAGAACATGACTGTCAATTGAAGCAGATAAACACCACAAACTTAATGGATCTAATACACTATGACAACATAACAATGTAACAATCTTTTTAATTATGTCAGAGGATACTACAAATAACAGTGTTTAAAGACATCCAGTGTAAACAGTATCGCCATTGTCATGTAACTGAAAAGCACTACTTACGGATTCTTTTTCCTCACTTAAAATGACCTTGTCAGGCCTGACATAAATGGACTTCTGATGAAACAGTTTTTTGACAAGGGCTCCACTCAAAGTCTGATTGGAGGTAAGGGATGGCTCAAGTAGTTTGTTGTGGCATGGCATCAAGATCTGTAACCTGAGGAAATGACAAGCACACTGTATATGAAACATTTGTTAAAGCTAAAATACTACACTAAAGTACATGGAAAGCTTTAGTTCCAATACATAATTTATGTGCACACAGAAATGTATATTCTGTCAGTTTTTCAGTTAGTCTGTTCAACTAACTTGAACACACTTCGAATTAACCTTATAACAGTGGGCTATATCATGTTATTATTGCAAAAATACAAATACCATAAAACATACATATCATGATCAAAAGCTTACCTGCATCCCTCCACAATTGGCTGGAAGGCCGCCATAATTGCCTGCATTACTTTGTCGGAGTCCCAGTCACAGCCAAATTCCAAGGCAGATTTTATATGTCCATTTTCAAAAAGCCAAGCTTTCCTGGCACGCCTTGGCACATCTGTATATGTATGGTCTGGCAGGAGAATTACCTCTCTGGTGAAGGGATGAGCCACAGAACTGCTTAACTGTGCATGGAACCTTAGAAACATTAAAGAAAATCAAACTATTGTAACGGACTGGGTGAAGTGGGGTCAACTGTTAAGTTAAAAGTTCTGTTTCTGTAGTTAGTCAGGTTTACATGATGTCAGCGAACGTAGCATTGACAGTGATTTGTGGAGATTGATGCCACCTGTGATTGGCCGAGGCTTGAGGAGGGAGGGTTGTTGTTGTTCCTGTTAGTTTGTAGGTTGTGTGAGAGACGTGAAGCGGGAGATGAGAAGTGAGTTGCTAATGCAGATAGCACGCTGTAAAAGAGTTAGCTTTGTTGTTTTGGTGTTGGTTACGGCCCACAGTAACCTGTGTTCAAGCTGAGGAATAAAGTACCAGCGAAACCAG